>NC_068288.1:35947740-36247740 GCF_025860055.1 Xyrauchen texanus
ATATATATATATATATATATATATATATATATATATATATATATATATATATATATATATATCACATTACAACATCTAACTGGTCTTACTTGGTCTAATACTGTGTTGGTCTATTTCTTGTGACTCTTTCTTCATCTCCAGGTCAGTATTTAAAGGTTCAGCTGTATGTGTGTATTCAATGGCTGATGTGCGCATGGTCTTCAATGGCCCTTTTGCTCATAAGGAAGGGCCAAACTACCAGTGGGTGGCGTACCAGGGTAAAATTCCTTATCCTCGGCCAGGGACAGTGAGTATCATAAGTAACATTTTGGTAAAAATAATATGTATTTATGTTGATCAAGCTTAGATACATAAAAGCAAGAACTTAATCTAACCCCTCTTATTACAGTGTCCTGGAGGGACTTTCACCCCTAATATGAAGTCAACGAAAGATTACCCAGATGAGGTGATTAACTTCATGAGGAACCATCCGACTATGTTCAATTCTGTTTATCCAGTCCACAAGCGCCCCCTAGTGGTCCGTACCAATGTGGATTATGAATTCACCACCATCACTGTGGATCAAGTGGCTGCTGCAGATGGCAACTATGAAGTTCTTTTCTTAGGAACAGGTAAACGCTCTCATCTACACACACAATGGGCTTATTGCAACATACGAACGACAAAAAGTAATGTCCTGTTTTATATTTGTGGTTGCTTTATGGGTACGTTTTAGGTAAAGTAGTTAGAAAAGTAGTAAACAAATATAGAAATACTGCTAGTTATATTTAATTTAGATGGATAAATAGCCTAGATCAGTGGTTTTCAAACTGGGGTCCATGGAGTCGCAAGGGAGTACTTGGGGTTCCACAGAAAATTAAAAATATAAGTGTGTGTGTGTGTGTGTGTGTGTGTGTGTGTGTGTGTGTGTGTGTGTGTGTGTGTGTGTGTGTGTGTATTTGTTAATTATAATTCTGCATTGAAAACTGGTTGAAAATCATGAGATTCATTAATCATTATTATTTTATTCTATTAACAGCCATAGTTTTAACCATGAGAACTAACATATAAATACAAAATCTGCATTTTTGGGGATAATATTTTACAGATACTATTTCAATCATTTGGTAAAATGACAATATATAAGCCCATTTATTTATGCTAACATTTTATCTTTATTATATCTTATTTACAAATGGTTTTACACAGTAAAATTGTGACTTTGTACATGAAAATATAAAGCTGCCTTTGTATTTTTATTTTTTGTTTTTTATTTTTTGTGGGGGTCCTTGGCATCAAAAGAAAATAATAATAACAATTCAGTTAAATAAAAAATGTAAGGAGGATGCTTTTGCTTTTTAGTATGCAAATCTATAACATTTGAAATAGTCTAAAGACTTAAAAAGTCAAAGAGAAATTTTCTAAATTCTTTCTTACATTCCTTAAGACATTTAAGGTTTTTAAAAATAAAATCTGTGGTAAATGTTTCTGACAAATTCGTTCTTGTCATTTACAGACAGAGGAACAGTTCAGAAAGTGATTGTCCTGCCCAGAGATGATCTTCAAACTGAAGAACTAGTTCTGGAGGAGGTGGAAGTCTTTAGAGTAAGATCCCGTTATTTCTGTTTTTATTTCTTTTTATCATCCTGTATCTTTTTACACATTAAGAACAACAGCATGAACATTCACACTTATTGTTTTTATCTGTTTGATCATGTTTTTGTTTTTTTTCATTTTAAATATATGTATTATCCTTTTTATATTCCAGGTTCCAACTCCAATAACTGCTATGAAGATTTCCCCAAAACGAGTAAGTTGAGGATTCAGAAAGTAAAATGCTAATTAAAAAACAAATTCTACATATTAATAAGTATTAAGATATAACAACTGGTATGAATCTAGGGTTCTTAATGGATAAGGAATCATTACGTGAGATGGTTTCAAACGAAAAAAAAAAAAACTTTCTTTCTTGTTTTATCATGGCACAGCAACAGCTCTATGTGAGTTCAGCAGTGGGTGTCACTCATCTGGCTCTGCACAGGTGTGATGTGTACGGAGAGGCCTGTGCTGACTGCTGTTTGGCCAGAGACCCATACTGTGCGTGGGATGGCAAATCCTGCTCTCGCTACTCAGCAAACCAAAAAAGGTATATACGTATACAGTATCTTTATGTAGATATTTGCTTTTGTATATTATTAGGTAGGTTATTGTTGTTGCAAAAAAAAATAGGTACACTCCAGTTACTCTTTTAATTATGTAATCTTGGACTAAAAGTGACACCTAGCAGCGTTGATGCAGCATCATTCAAAATCAATAGTTACAGAGGCCAGCATACAAATTCACTGTTCACAGTAGACATTATTAATTTAATCCACGAGTGAAAGTGTTCAATAACAGGGCTGTTACTGGGATTAAGCGAGTAGTATTTGGCTGGTCATGTGATCCTAGCATGGCAAATCTCATGGGGGGACCCTCTCAATGTAAAATAAAACAACTTTTATAAGGTTACTGATATGACTGGAGTCTGTATGTCATGATTTTAAAATTACTGAGAGCACCTTTACGTTTAACAAGATTAGTTTGAACTACTTTCCTGACATGTTATTGGTGGTTTGAATCCTTTAGGCGGAGTCGGAGACAAGATGTAAAGTATGGCAACCCTATCAGACAATGCAGGGGCTATAACTCCAATGGTGAGGGGTAATATATATCTATTTATATTTGATGTGCAAAAATGTGTTTGCTGTTTTGGATAAAGTCAAAGAGCTCCTTTTGAATTTGGTTATTGTTTTAGATATTTTGTTTTAATTCCTGCCAGCCAATAAGAACACATTGGAGATGGTCCAGTATGGGGTAGAAGGAAGCACAGGCTTCTTGGAGTGCCAGGCCAGATCTCCTCATGTGTCAATCAAGTGGCATTTCCAGAAAGAAAACAGTTATAGAAAAAGAGAGGTATGTGTGATATAATGGCTCACTTTTTTCCCTTTACATAAAAATGCATAAATACTTTATTTATTTGCTAATTATTAGTTAATTAATGGCTAATTATCACTACTACCACTGACCTCATATTAAGACTACATCAAATATATGTATATGGCAAAATGTATTTGTCACATCGCAGAACTATTCGAATAAAGCTTATTTGACAACTATTATTTGTGTATTAATTGTGTATCAGATCCGTTCTGATGGCCGTGTAGTCCGCACAGAGCAGGGTCTCCTCCTGCACTCTCTCCAGCTGTCTGATGGAGGAGTGTACCAGTGCATCTCCACCGAGAAGAACTTCAAACACACACTGGTCAAACTGCAGCTGGTGGTTCTCTCCGCCCGCACTGTCAACAGCATCCAGACTGAATCCACCGTGCCTGCTGAGCCTCCTCTGCAGTCTAGCGCCTGGACGCCCAGCGCCGAGCAGTACAAAGACTTGCTGGCCATCCTGAGCCAGCCCGAGATGGGCCTCATCAACCAATACTGTCAGGACTACTGGCAGATGGGGGACGACCCCGCAGCCAACGCCAACAAGAAGAAGGACTTCAAGGAAGCACAGAAGGAGCTACAGAAGCCGCGGAATAGGAGGCATCACCAGGAGCAAAGCAGCATGGCTGAGACATGAGAGGGGGATGTATCCACTTTTTCTTAAAGGAGATATCCCCCTACACACTCTATAACCCTGCTTTTGAGGTTGATTTCAAAGTGACTACCTTTACACAAAAATATTCAAGGGGTGCTTCTCAAGACTAATTGATGCTTCCTGGTTTCCTCTCTCCTCCGTCCTCAAGCCTATGACCCTAAAATCAATGGAAGTCATGAAGGACATATGAGTTCTCTAAATGCATTGTGAGGAGGTACTGTAAGAACCGAGGAGAGAGGAAGCTGTCTGAGGAGCTAGGAGAGAAGATACACAGGTTCTATTGCAAGCCCTTTTGACATTTAATCATGTGTAGGATATGAATTATAGATATACTGTATACAATTCAATTCTCAATAGTTGAAATGCTAATTCTTGAAATCAGCAATAGAATGACTACTAGTGAAAATGCTTCTTTTTAATATCAGTGATTTACGGGCCAGTGGTGGCTCAGCGGTTAAGGCTCTGGGTTACTGACCAAAAGTTTGGGGGTTCAAGCCCCAGCACTGCCAAGACACCACTGTTGGGCCCTTGAGCAAGGCCCTTGACCCTATCTGCTCCAGGGGCACTGTTTCATGGCTGACCCTGTGCTCTGACCCTGTGCTCTGACCCCAGCTTAGTTGGGATATGAGAAAACAACTGCATTTCATTGGCTCTGTACCTGTACTCTGCACAATGACAATAAAAGTTTAATCTTAAGCTTAATGTTTGCACTAGTAAAATGATAATTTTGGATGTAAAAAATGACAATGACATTTTGGAAAATGAATTCTTATAAACAAATGTCATTTTTGAGTACAATTCCACAACAATCTGTAATTCTCTCCTTTTTAAAACTCAATTACAGATATCTATAATTCAATTTTGCATATCAGCTATGTACTTAACATGTAATAAGGATACATAAATAATTACATTGTTACTAGTACAAATATCCATTCTTGTTATCACCAATTGAATTACAACTAGTGAAATGCTTATTTTCTATATCTGTAAATGGATTTCAACATGTTAGATTTGGTGTTTCAGGTTTGTGAAAATGTATTTGTGATTATAGTAATTTGAAGAGTAATTAAATATATCTTGATAAGCTATCTTACTAGTACCAATAACATGGTAGATATCTAAAATGAACATTGCCACTAGTGAAATCCAATTTACAGATATCAAGCTATTTTTTGTTTTTGTTTGCAAATTTTAATTAGCAAATTGTTAATATCAGGAGTATACATTTGCAGTTGAAACAACGTAATTATAATTGCAGTTTTACTAGTAAATATTACATCGCTGATATGTGAAATTGGAATTTCAACTAGTAAGAAATTAATTAGAGATATGTGTACTTGTTTTTTAACAGGAGTGAATGACAAATCATCGTGAAATTCAACAAGTAAAAATGCAATTACAGTTAAAAAAAAAATTAAAACTGCCTTTACTGGTTGAAATTCCATTTGTAATATAAAGAATGTGTGTTTCTGCAAGTAATGGCATAATGTTTTTATTTATTTTTGATCAAGAATTAAAGTTTTTACTACTGCAATCCTAATTATCTAAAACAAAATTGCGTTTTCACTAGTAGTAATTCCACTGGTGATATTAAGAATGAAAAATGAATTGTAGATATCTATAAATCATATCCTACACATGATTAAATGTCAAAATGGCTTGCAATAAAAGACTATGTGGAAGTCATCTGGAACAACGCTTGTAAGTCACATTTTACATTTGCGATATAAAAAAAAACAAATATTGTACATACTGTACTTTAACAGTGCATCATGTTAATTATTAGGATTTATTGAGAATGTTTTCATTTATCAAGCTCCAACAACATAACTAAGCAGCAACTTAATACAGTTGCACAAAGATGTTGCTTTAAAGTGGCATCTGAATAAGCAAGGATATTCATTTTATAAATTCACCTTTGATTCCTTCGACATTATATTTCACAAAGGGAAACAAGGATGCATAATTTAAGAAATGAGAAGCACCCAAGGTATACCATAACCATGCCGACCGGGGAGAAAACATACATTGCATTTTTGAAAATCTATAGTATTTATTGTAGGCTGTACATAGTTAGATTCTGTGGAGATCTTTGTATGGAAATAGAACACACACACAAAAAGAGAAAAAAAAATGTGTATAGATCTGTGCAAATATTTTGTTATCATTGTTACTTCCCTTTAAATATATTTATTACAATAGTATTACCTTGTCTTAACACACTGTGCGACTGTTATCATGACAAAACCTTTGGTGTATATACCACTAACTGAATGATGGACAGTCTAACTGCACTTGACGTTCTGATACTAGAGCTATGACGTGACTGCACAAGGTTTTGTGACAGAATTCATTGTAAAGTCATACATTTAATGGACTCTTTCAGCTGAGCACATATTCACATTCTGCAGATGTACAGATCAAGGAAACCTTAGTATTCCGTGACCTCTCTAGAGACCTTGAAAAGTCAAAAAGAAACACTTTAATATCATTGAAAATACTCATGTTTTAATCTTCTTGATCTTCCATATGTTGCTATGCTAATGTGTTATATACAGTATAAGTCGTTTCTGTGTGTTAAAATATTCGGTTGATTGTTAATGACAGCATTCTGTACAGTATGTTCATTGACACGTTAATACTTTTATTTTTATTTTCATTTAAATATGTATTGTTGCACACAAAGAAAACAAAAACTATATTAGACTGGGGTTCAGAACCTGTCTGTCTCTTTGCCAATAGGACTTGTTTAAAGCAGGCTATCAGGAATATTATTGGGTACCTCTCTGAAAGTTTCAGTAAAAACGTCCAAGCAAGCACCTCTACTTTATTAGGTTATTTGGGCTATATATAAGAGATCATCGTCTGGAACTAAACTAAAGGGGACTCAATTGAGTTTGCATGAAATGTATTTGTACTGTACAGATATGTAGTCATGTTCTGGATATGTTGCTGTGTAGATGTCTGTGGATCGAGAGAGAGAGAGAATGTAAAACAGAGAGATTGATTTTTTAGGACAGAGGAATCAAGCACAATTAACTTGTATGTGTTTCACCTATGTGATATTTTTAACACATAGCAAATGGGCAGATTGAAATAACTGTTGTAAATGTTTTTTGTTCTTCATTTTTAAGACATTATTCATCACTGTGGTTTGTCCTCTTGTCTTTTTTTTTTTTTTTTTTTTGGATAATCTAATGTGAAAAAAGATCTAGAATTAGATGTAATGGGCAGTTAATGTTATAGTAATGTATTTTATTTGTTTTATTTTCCATCATTGTCTTTGACTAATTAAAGTTATATATTTTATAACAAATATAGGTTGTTCAAAGCCTTGTCTGCAGAAATGTTGCTCGGGTAACCTATATTTTGTTGCATATTCTGTCAGAATTGATTTTTATAATTATACATTATAAATGTCCTTTCTATAACATTAATCATTAATAACACTGAAGCTCATGCAATATTGGTTAAATTGCAAGGGTGATATTGCTTACATTCAACAGTTCTATAAACAAGAAGTTAATTTTGAGTAACGTACATTAAGACACAATCTGGCTAGTTATTCAAATTTTTACTGAGCCAACAAAAGCGGTTCCACAACAAACCAAAGTGGCATCAACTGAGCAACGCACAAACTGATAACCTGGGGAATGCTTTGAAAACAGAAACATTCATGAAAAAACAATGGAACAATCCAGTGCTATTTTAAGGTCAGTCAGTACTCTTAACAACTTCTTGTCCAATCAGATTAATTGCTGCATAAAATACATTTTATTATTTGAATGGTTCTTACGCTTCCTCTTGAAGCATAGAAGAATACATTGTCTCCATATCACTGTCACCTGTGATGCTTGTGGATTAAAATCTGTCCATCTTCAGATTAAGGTCATTAAGCTCTGTCGGGTAAAAGACTAAAGCTCTTTAAATGTGTTCTCTACATGGAATGTGTGAATTGATCCTGATGACTACAGCGGGAAAGTGAGATTAGAATTACTCATGGAGTTTTCGGTATCAAATGTATCTTTCTATTTGGGTTCATTTTAGAGCACTCTCACTGAGAGGTCAGACTGCCCAATGATAATAAAAAAATGGATTCCCTTCTTTTCAAGAACTAAGATAGAGAACACACTCCAGGAAAAAATTGGCAAACACCTTTTCATTCGTTATTATTACTATTTGACACATTGTAGAATAATGGTCAAGTCATCAAAACTATGATAACACAAATTATTTTTAAAATGAATAAACAACCTAGACTTTTTCAACTGTAGCTTTTTCCAAGTTGTCAATATACTTCTAGATTACAGTTTTGCATAATAATAAATACTCACTCTTCATGAGCCATCCACTTGGTATGCTGCAATATTCCCAGGGAATGTCTATGCTTGCTAGCCATCTGCTGCCTACTTTTCCTCCACTATCCAGTTCAACTCATGCATTTAAAAATGTAAATTTTAGTTTTGTAAAGAAATGTACAGGCATATTATCCCAATAAGCCTTTAGATCAAACTGTTTTCCATAAGAAACATAAATTTGTCTAAGTTTGTCCCAAATGTTTGAAGTGTGGTGTAATATTAGGGCATAGAGATGCAATTTCAGCATTATATCATGCAACATCTAAGCACACAAATATAGCCATCAGCGCTCATAGGAAAACATAATGCCAGGACATTTCAAGTTGAAGGAAACACATCAAACATAGGTCCTACATGACTGACCTATTTACTTCTAGCTGGTGTGCCATGGTGAGTCAATTCTACTTTTTGTTGAATAAGGCATCATTGTTAACACAATGATAAAAATTGCTAACATATGTAACATGAAATTATCACACCAACAAACAGGCTCCATAGTTTTTACCCTATTGCCTGTGAAGCCCCTAGCCAGATTATCACGTTCTGCTGAGCACAGCACCTTCTCCTTAAATCCGAGTTCAGATGACCTCTCCACCCTTTTGCTGCCTTCTGTCCTTGTTCTTCATTGGTGCCACTAACCCAGGTGGTCAGAGACATCCCCAAAATCCCCCTCGAAAGATTCGAAACAATTCACCAGGTCTCCAAAGCAAAGCAGGTGCCAGTTGAGGTGCGAGCTGTATCGCTGACAGCACCTGGAGGCCTCTAAGCAAGCAAGTGGTCATCCAGAAGGACTTCTTTCCCCTAATCAAGAGTCAATATGGGGGCCGGGGCAAGCGCTGAGGAGAAGCACTCCAGGGAGCTTGAGAAGAAGCTGAAAGAGGATGCCGACAGAGATGCCAGGACTGTCAAACTTCTGCTGCTAGGTAACAATGCATGATTGGACCCTATTGAGCTCAATATAGCTGTGGTGGCAAATGATTGTAGTTAAAATGAATTGTGCTTCAGATTGTGAAAAGCTTATTTGCTAGATTTGTAAAATATGGTAGGATATATTTAGTGCTCTTAAAGATCTAAGAAATATATCTAAAATGCTTTACAGATCAAATTTGTTTGTTATATCAAACACCTCCACATTAAGATGGGCGCTACAAAAAATGGACTTGTTTCAAATAATACATTTGTGTTATAAACTGGAAACACAATAAATCTATTGTAATTAAATAAAAGATTGAATCGTCAATACTGAATCATATAGTTCTCTTTGTATAAAGCGGAACACTTAATTTATTCAAAGATAACTTTGCATGTCAGACTGAAGATACTG
This sequence comes from Xyrauchen texanus, assembly GCF_025860055.1. Lineage (NCBI taxonomy): Eukaryota > Metazoa > Chordata > Actinopteri > Cypriniformes > Catostomidae > Xyrauchen > Xyrauchen texanus. Next base: position 35,957,039 of record NC_068288.1, read on the forward strand.
TATATTTCATGTTTGCATGTAAAATGTAAATTTCTCAGTTCATCATAACCACACTCAGCTTGTCTTTGTATGAGAGATGATATGGGTCAGGGTTATGGGACATAAAGCTTGGAGGAGCTTAAGACAAAAATAATAAGACCCAAGCCTCTTAATGTAATCCTCCAAAAGATAAACAAGTGAGAGGAGAGGAGAGGAGAGGAGAGGAGAGGAGAGGGGAGGGGAGGGGAGAGGATTCTTTCAGTCATTTTGGAACAAAGAGTGAAAGATTATGGAAATATGAATCAACAAGAAATAAAGTGAAAGTATGCCACTATATCATTACATCGATATATCAAAATAAATAAATAAATAAATATTTTATATATATATATATATATATATATATATATATATATATATATATATATATATATATATATAAGTGGGAATTGACCTTAGTGGTCAATTCTTTTGAGTGTGTTTCTCACAAAAACATGCACATTATATATTTTGTCAATATCAAACATATTAAATATACCTCCCTCTCTAGCCATTGGCACAATGTATAGAGATGTTTGACAGAATGCAATGCTAGTTGTCTTCTGTCAAATCAGCAGACTCATAATTAGGCACATCATGTTATCGAATGTTACGAAATGTTATCTTACTATCCATCAAACCCTTTAAAAATACTGATGTAGTTTGTCTCTGGTCTCAAGAAATATGTATTTTTTTCCATCTACAAAGATAAGCTGAACAATCTAAAATTACATAAAATTGTGAACGGACAATTATATGTAATTTCACATTCTTCCTAAAGCCAGTTGAAAGAACTTTCCCAGTGAATGATATTTATTTTACATCACTTTCACAGAGCCGTTACGCAATGCACTGCTCCCCAGTTAGTTTTGCAACAGTGACTTCAAGTGAATCGTCACACTAAATGAAGTACACTCATCCACACACATAATATATTAAATCAATTCATATCTGCCTTTCAGGTGCTGGTGAATCAGGGAAAAGCACAATTGTCAAACAGATGAAGTAAGTTCTGAGGAAACAACAGCGTGACTATAAAATGACACTTAATAATAACAACACAGTATTAAGTATTTGTACATTTGATACATTTCTCAATACATTTCCCAAAATTTTTGTGAATGGGGTAAATTTAGAGTTTAAAGGTAGAAATGTGAAACTACATTTATAAATTTATTCTTCTGTTATTGAGCTTTAGAGATTTTTTAATCGTTGCTTTAATGGTCATTTTAGGATTTACTGAATTACATGTCTGAATTACATTGTTTTGGTAACAATGTTGTAAAAATTGATAGAACTCTACAGGTTAAGTGATTTTATCACTCTGAAATCACTTTAAAAAACACATATTGTTTACATCTGGTGGCTTTTCTTTTGAAACTGTGAGTATTTTAACATTTACAGATAAGCCCCATTCACTTCCATTATAAGTGCCTCACTATAACTCACATTTTTGCTTTTTTTTAAGAAACGAGGACGAGGACCACAAAATATTTTTTGTGGTAATCAACATTACACCACAAATGCAGTCGATTGAGCTTAATTTGTGTTGAATCAGGAATATTCCTGTCCAATTCATTACATATACAACTGTCTTTAATAATTACTCATTTATACAAAAACATTAATTAGGTTTGGTAAACAAGTTGTGATGAAAAACCTTTATCAAACTGCTCATATATTAACTTATTAAACAAGAATAAATTATTTGCACAGAAAATGGAAATGTATTAACAATGATTTATAAATAATTCATTAACTATAAACTAATGCTTTATATATACTGTATACAGTGTTGTTATTATAAAATGTTTCCAAATAATATTTAATGATCCATGACTACTATTAATTACAGTTACATTCTGTGTAATGAATGAATGAATGAAAACCTCTTGGGTCTTTTCCCATCACAGAATTATTCACCAAGATGGTTACTCCCTTGAAGAGAGCATGGAGTTTGTTAGTATCATCTACAGCAACACTATGCAGTCAATCTTGGCAATTGTGAAGGCCATGACAACACTCAACATTTCATATGGAGACGCTGCTGTACAGGTGCTGGAATTTCTAACACTGTTTGCAAAGTACTATTTATTTAATGTTCAAACGTTCTTAAGGAATGTTACATAATATACATAAATGGTCAATTATAATCTGGGATATTTTTGTACTTTCAAATTTGTGTTTGCTCTGCATGTCAACAGGGGAAGTTGTGGAAAGATACCCTGCTTAAGAACAATGTGCATTTACTTTTAAAATAAACAAACAGTGTTTAGATTTAAGTTTAGGATGTACAGGATGATGATGCATCATCCAATATATCATCACAGAAAATAAACATTTACTAAATGTAATCTTAAAAAAGGGCCATTTCAAACCAATGCTGGAGTAAGATGACCCCCTATCTGGAGTAATCGTGTCCTAGCTGTTATCTGAGTTCTCGCTTTTGATACATTTATATATAAAGTGTGCAGTCTATGTACAGTCACTGATTATTTTACCGGTTTGGTTGCAGGATGATGCCAGGAAGCTGATGCACTTAGCTGACACCATTGAGGAAGGCACCATGCCAAAGGAGTTGTCTGAAATCATCCTGAGGTTGTGGAAGGACTCAGGCATCCAGGCATGCTTTGACAGAGCCTCCGAATACCAGCTGAATGACTCTGCTGGATAGTATGTCCCCCTAAATTGTCTATTACTTGATAACAAAACAAACAATGACATTATTTATGAAATATGGAGGATACTCCTTAATTCTGAAGTAAACTTCATTCAGCATTTCATGAATTATGCTTCAGCGTCTCCCTTATTCTTTTCTCAAAGCTATCTAAATGACCTGGAAAGGTTGATCCTGCCTGGCTATATCCCTACCGAGCAGGACATGCTACGATCAAGAGTTAAAACTACTGGTATCATTGAGACCCAGTTCTCCCTCAAGGACCTCAACTTCAGGTAGACTAAAACAAAATACACTTAAATACAATTAGCCTTCTTAAATAACGAGAAAGTCTTCAACATTTTAAGAAGAGCCCTAGTAGAAATCCTTTACAGAAACAATTGCATTAGACAGGCATACCTTCCCAATACAGCACTTATGACAAATCCACAGCTCTTATCATGGCCAGGTCTAGATTTTCCTTATGCCCCGCCCCCCCCGTCGGACGGTGAAACGACCATGCTGCTCAGACAAAGAGAGAACCTATGGCCCACCCTAAAGGCCAAAATACCCCCAAAGATTGCATGCAAGAACTGGCTTTTATTAACTGATCTTCCTGCTCTATAGGATGTTTGATGTGGGTGGTCAGCGTTCAGAAAGAAAGAAGTGGATCCATTGCTTTGAGGGCGTCACCTGTATCATCTTCATTGCTGCACTGAGTGCTTACGACATGGTCCTGGTGGAGGACGATGAAGTGGTAGGATGCCATTTGATGCCAAAAGAAACCTGAGGCTACACTTCCCATAAAGTGTTTGAAAGCTCAATAAATGTACTCCTTTGGGTTGTGGTTGAGCTTTCTGAGTAACACAATTCTTGTTTCTCCTTTTCTGTCAACCAAAGAACCGAATGCATGAGAGTCTTCACCTGTTCAACAGCATCTGTAACCACCGCTACTTCGCCACCACATCCATTGTACTCTTCCTCAACAAGAAGGACGTCTTCACGGAGAAGATCAAGAAAGCTCATCTGAGTATGTGCTTCCCCGATTATGATGGTAAGACCTTAAACGGCATCAATCATTGACAACAGAAACCAAAATAGAAGCAGCAACCTATTTAACAGGCTCTCTTGAGTAGTTCGGAAAACCATTCGGTTTAACCAGTAGCAATGGCATTTCCTCTTAGGTCCCAACACCTTCGAGGATGCTGGTAACTACATTAAGATGCAGTTTTTAGATCTGAATTTGCGACGAGACATCAAAGAAATCTACTCCCACATGACCTGCGCCACAGACACAGAGAACGTCAAGTTTGTGTTTGATGCTGTAACAGACATTATCATCAAAGAAAATCTCAAGGACTGTGGTCTCTTTTAAACAAGCCATGTGTGGGATGAGGTGAGATAACTATTGAGAATTGTGCATTGTTGTAGCAATTATTCGAATATTTAGTAACAGGTACCATAGCAAACATCCCATCATTTGCATCTTTTTCTTTTTTAGAGTGGAGTGGCTCCATGATCAACAGCACCCAATACTGGCCCCTTGCCGCATGTAGCCTATTTTCCTCCATGGGTCATGAGAAATTGTCTGATGCACATACATACCCAAACTTAAGTACACACTTAACATGATTAAGTTGATTGGTTCTAAGAAAGGAAACTATTTTGATGCGGTAAGGTCATAAATTTGATTAAACACACACACACTATACATTGCACATGTAAACACCAGAATCCCAACACATATTCATAGCAGCAATTTGTTTACTATATAACAATTATGCAGCATAGCCCAGATTGAAGCACTGGCTTGCGAGTAAAACTGGGGTGTAAAACATCATTACGCATCTGCAAACCAAATAACTTACCTTCAGAAAAGCTTGCATATGTACTTAAACATGATAATGTTTTGCAAGTGTCCATTATGAAGTCCACAGTCAGAATATTTCAAAATTACTAATTAGCATGTTATAGAAGTTACTGTGCAAAGTTGCTACTTTAAGTTGTTTGAAAAAAAGTTTACTGCAACACAAAGTTTATTTTATTTGCAGAGGAGTTACACAATGTTATGTTCCAAGATCTCATTTAACGGTGGATGACTTTGAAATGATAGCATATAATATTACTTCTTTATGCTGCTTAACTCAGGAGCACAGCTAGATAGCTCAGCAACAAAGAAAACAATGTTTGATTAAATCAGATAAAGAAATATTTACTTGATTCAATTTCAACATTGATTGAAAGGGCACAATTGCCTGAAAAAGTTTAAACAACCATGCAAATGTAAACTAAATGAATAAAGCTTCTGTAGAAAGTAGTGGACCTAGTGTATTTTCTTTCACTGTCCTGGCAGCAGTATTACAAACAGGAGAAATGGCATTAAATAACAATGCAACTGATGATTATCCAAACAAGCATTTCAACAATGACAATAAGAGATGTCATACAGTATGTGAAGATATATGAGATGTCAAATGTGAGATCTTGTTTACTCAGATTTCTCTAGGAACTACAGTGTGATAGGGTGTTGAGGTGTTTGCACTATAGCTTAATCATTTTGACATAAAAGTGAGGTGCAAAATTTGATTTGTGAAGTTAAAATCTTATATATTCGGAAACAGTTTAGCAGAGATGGACCAGTGGTATTAAAATAAATGGGAGAAATTGAAACACACAATGGCCAACAGATGTAGAATAGGAAGTCCTGCCTTAAAGGTAAAAGAGCCAATCATCTTTTAGATAAAGGCATCACCTGCCAGTCAACACAAGAACATGCATGTGAATTGGCTGAACCAGCCTGAAAAACAGCGCATTTTTTCCGTTATCTGAGCTAAATAAGCACACTTCATGATACTGTAGTTGTCAGCTTTTACTTCTGATTTTAAATGTGTTTATTGATTGTAATCCTGACCAAAGGTTTTGGAGATTTTGGTCTTTCCCCATTCAAGTAGATGGGGGCTGTACTTTTATGCCATATTGCAAATAGCTGCCCGGGAGCATTCCAAAGATTGCTTCCGAGTGGACTGACTTGCCTTGATAAATACTTGGATCAATTCTAAAGGCTTTTAATTCTGTACATAGAAAAAAAATAGAAAACCAAAAAGATAATCATCATCTACATCTCCTAAATATCACAGGGCTGTAATATTGTCACAATATTGGTGATAACATTACCTGACTAAAGCACTTTCTTGTGCGAAAAACAAGGATGTTTATTTTTGCCTTTAATGAGACATGGATTTCATTTTAATTTGATAAAATACACAGTGTAGAATAGACATCCACATTGGTCTTTCTGGACCAAGTACTTGGAAGTTAAATCACAATGAAACCAACAGACAGATTAACGTTTTCAATATTATTCCTAAGACTTGATCTGATAAAATCAACTATGAATAAATATCAACCCAGAATATCACTTTTATGAGCCCCAAGTATACTATAATTTGTAATAGCAAATACATTTTATTCTAATCTTAACAACATTCTCGTAATCCTTTATTACGTCTTTGTTCAGGAAACGTTCCTTCCCATATCAACCACCAAGGCATTACATTAAAAAAAGATAGCAAGGCCTGGGCAGTTCAGTGAGTAAAGACATTGACTACCACCCCTGTAGTCACAAGTTCGAATCCAGGGTGTGCTAAATGACTCCAGCCAGGTCTCCTAAGCAACCAAATCGGCCCGGTAGCTAGGGAGGGTTGAGTCACATGGTGTAACCTCCTCGTGGTCGTTATAATGTGGTTCGCTCTCGGTGGGTTGCGTGGATGCCGTAGAGAATAGCGTGGGCCTCCACACTCGCTATGTCTCCACAGTAATGCGCTGATTGACGGTCTCGGACATGGAGGCAACCGAGATTCTTCCTCCGCCACCCGGATTTGGCGAGTCACTACGCCACCACAAGGACTTAGAGCGCATTGAGAAAGGGGCATTCCAAATTGTGGAGAAAAAAAAAAAAGAAGCTAGCAAAGCAAATCACCTGAGTGCCTGCATAATCACATACTAATAATCCTGAGGACAAAACAAAAATTCACAATTTGTAAAAGGCACTTGTTACATGTTGAAATATTTGGTCCATGAACATAATCCTTTTCCACACTTTTGTTGCAACTGACATTTTAATATGCATGTATCCTCATAAATCTGACAGCATTTCCAAAAGATGTTGTGAAAAATTTACAAAATTACAAGAGGTTATCATTGTCAAAAGATAAGATGAGCTTGAGCCTGAATAAGTGTTGATTTCAAAACTTCGCAAACATTAAGGCTACATAATAAATATTTAGCAATTTTATCACAATGCACTGACAATAAAATAAAACTAAAATTGAAAAAGTGGAACAAGCCACAGTGTTCACAAAAAAATCGTCATATTGCAAAGTGACAGTATTTTCAGAAAGCAGTCCGATTTGTATTAAAGTCCACAATGTATAAGTTCCGGAAAGGTGCATAGTCGAAATAAAAACGGCTTTTCAAGTGTAAAGCTTATTTGAGTTTGTTCCTTGAGAAGAAATTTTAAACATGTACACCATCTCACAACCCAGTAGAGCCCTTTATAATACTTGATCAAGATTCAATTTAACATGGCACTGAAGAATACATGTAGGAAAACAATTCATGTGTAAACGAACAAGACTGCACAATATAAAAATGAATCAGCCCAAGAATCAAAAAACAGTTTAGAATTTTTTCTAAACTACCCTGAATGTTTTATTCTTTGATGCCAAGACCATCAATGGATGGATTTGAATGTGGATCCAAATCCAAACATTTGGTCCGACACAAGAATAACACTGTCATGTCCACAAAACAAGAACAAATTGTACCGGTGTTCACATAATCCGCTTAACAAATACTTTGTCACTCGCTGTGCAAAACAAGAGACTGAAAGTTTCTGTTTTGAAGAGGTATGTTCCTGAATCCCTCCAGGTTTTTTTTTAAATGTTGATGACTCCAGGGAGCAGTATTGATGTCAGGACAGCCCAACCATGTGATCAATCTGCCTCATGTACATGCTCTTTAGCGGAAGACCGTAACGTCGCTCTTCAGGTATCCTTTCACACTATTGGACAAATGAAAATATAACATTCTTATCTGTATGGCCACTGACAAAAACATCAGAATGCACACCAGGTAACATTGTAAAAGCTGTGTTTCAGACCAAGCCAAGGGAGTAGATCTGGTTTGAACATTGGGGGGTTTGTATTGTGAAGCGGAGGGTGGGGAGGGGGGTTGTACTTGCTAGTCTTGATTATTGGGGGGTCACCTCCACCCCCACCCCCCCAGAATATATGCCCCAGGACCAAGCAGTGGTTTCATCACAACATGATTTAAAAAAAAAAAAATAATTATTTAGTATTATATTTTAAGTTTAGAAAATGCACAAACCAAAAAAAAAAAATATTAAAATGGCGGCCAAAAGTTTGGAATAATATACAGATTTTGCCCTTATGGAAAGATATTGGTACTTTTATTCACCAAATTACAATTAGAATTTATTTTTTTCAGAACTTCTTAAACTACTTCGAAGAGTTCTCGTAAAAAAATCCTCCACGTGCAGCAACGACAGCTTTGCAGATCCTTGGCATGTCTAGATTTGATCAAAAATGACTTTTTTCAAATAGTGAAGGTGGTGTTTTTTTACATCAGTAATGTCCTGACTATACTTTGTGATCAGTTGAATGATAAATATAATTGATGATGGAACAATCTTTTTATACTCCTGCACAAATACTGCAAGTGAACAACTCTGTTTTTAAAATCAATCTATTCTGTGAATGATACAATGACTTGTAATTCTCAAAAATAAATTTCACAAATCTCCACCAGCTGGTGCAATGGTGTAATGTACAGAAAGGGTTGCTCAAATATTCCAGTTAATGGGATGAATAAAAAAAAAAACGCTACTATTCATTATATTGGAGCAAATAAAATCTGTATTAGAATGTTCTTACATTGCTTATGTTGGCTGGTGGCTCTTTGTTAGACTCTTCACAGGGGTACTGCTCTTCCCAACTGTTTTTCCTGAAGTGCTGGTCTATTGGCACTACATGGCCTTCTGTAGTGAAGATGTACTTATTCTCAGACTTGTGCAGAGGGTTCTCTTCATCAAAGAGCTGTAGAGGATTGTGCAAATGTCAAAAGTGGTGGAAATGGTTACTTGTACATGCGTAAAAAAACAAAAAAAAAACAACCTAGATGCAGTGCAATGAATGAAACAGAATGCAGGTGTCTCGAGACATGTTTTAAAAGGTTCTTTTAACTTCCAGATCAGCAAGACGCGGTGCAAAGGTCAAAGATGCAACATTGTGTAAATGGCCCCTAAGACAGGGTTCGTACAGATGCTTTAAAGTTAAATTCAAGGATTTTAAGGAACTTTCAAGCACATTTTTTTGTTTTCAAGGACTATGCTCGAGATGTCATTAAAACAAATAATTTTTGTTAATTATAAATATTAAAATGTCATTCAGTTAATTTATCTGTATAAATCACCACTTATTACAAATACAACAATGAGCATATTTAACTACATATTCTCAGTAACAATTGTTGGTTCATTCATGACGAAACTGATGTGCAGTTATTATTGTGCTCCCTTAAAACGCACTTCGCTTTCCAACAAAAGTGAATAACTGGGTTTGTAAACAGTAGGCCATATGATTTATGTGAGGAACTGACCGAAATTGCAAATGGGTCATTCTCAAAAAAATGTTACTTTCCAACTTACAAAATATTCAGTTCAGTTTTTACCTATAAACGCTGAGGGTAAATATTTTGTAACATGTTGACATTATTTTTTATTCATAAAAAGGACAACTTGGATGTTGTTCTTTTATTATTTAATTTAGTTTCACGATCGAAGCAAGTTAACACCAAATTAACACTAACGAGGGTTAAATGGGGTACAACACCAAATATATTTGTGTGAAAATACAGCCTCTGAACTTTGACCTTAATTATTTTCCACAACTTTGAGAACAACAATGTTAAAAAATAATGTTTGTTTAGCTTTTTTGTACACTTGTTCGGCCTTGCACTAATGCTTTTATTAAAAATAAGTACAAAATAAATACACAAATAACTTTACATGTAATAGAAGTGGTGTATCAGGCAATTAACAATTTCAAATATATCTTCTAAAAAACTTGCAAAGCAGATTCAAGCCATTTCATATAATTAAAGGTTAGGTTATAAAAAAATCATTTAATTTTTTTCTTCGCTATTTGAAAGGATTGTCATGACTAAAAAAAGTCAAGGGACATGACTTTGTCAACATATTTTGATATTGACCCAAATGTTTACACAAGGGGACGCTAGACAGCTCACAAAACTAAATCCTCCATTTATCTGCGTTCAAATCATTCTTAACGTTTTACTTCTCATATTTTTTTCACTCTGAAGAGTAATTTCTAAATAAAACTTATATTTGATTTCATACTTGTTAAATCCACCACATCAGTATCTATAAAATATATATTTTTAAATCCTCCAGTAACAATTGATTGTGATTGACCCATTCCGAACAGCGCTGTCTATGCCTGCTTCAGCAGAGGTGGTCGTGTTTTTCCGAAAATAAATAATTTCATTTATTAAACGATTTAACCAACATTTTACGATTTTCTATAGTTCAATATCTTAAGCACCTCTCTCCATTTTCAAGGGTTTTCCAGGACTTAAATGTGAAAAAGCCAAATTCAGGCACTTCAAGAACCTTGAATGAACCCTCTGATTGTTGCCAATTTTGTATTTGTTTTAAAGAGAAAAGTGTGTAATCTCTAAAATATTAATACATCGATTGGCACATTATTTTCTCATAATATATTAACATTAGCCAACATTTAAATTAGAAACCTAATTTGTGTGCGTTCCAAATTGCTGTCAGTTGGCCTTCCATTTAATGTAGTCTGGCATATTAGCTTTTGGAGAACACAAGCACAGTAAGTGCAGGTGGCATTCCAAAATTGTGAATCTAGTCACCATACACAAAGGTTAATAAGGTTTATGTACTTCAAGAATGAACAAAGTGACAATGAGTTTGCAGATTAGTGTATAAAACTGGTGTAACTGCACAAACTGAACAATTAAAAAAAAATGGCAACATAAAATGCCTAAACATTTTTCATAGTACTTTATAAGATATATATATAGATATATATATATACACACACTCACCTAAAGGATTATTAGGAACACCTGTTCAATTTCTCATTAATGCAATTATCTAATCAACCAATCACATGGCAGTTGCTTCAATGCATTTAGGGGTGTGGTCCTGGTCAAGACAATCTCCTGAACTCCAAACTGAATGTCAGAATGGGAAAGAAAGGTGATTTAAGCAATTTTGAGCATGGCATGGTTGTTGGTGCCAGACGGGCCGGTCTGAGTATTTTCTACAATCTTCTCAGTTACTGGGATTTTCATGCACAACCATTTCTAGGGTTTACAAAGAATGGTGTGAAAGAAAAACATCCAGTATGCAGCAGTCCTGTGGGCTGAAAATGCCTTGTTGATGCTAGAGGTCAGAGGAGAATGGGCCGACTGATTCAAGCTGATAGAAGAGCAACTTTGCCTGAAATAACCACTCGTTACAACCGAGGTATGCAGCAAAGCATTTGTGAAGCCACAACACGCACAACCTCGAGGCGGATGGGCTACAACAGCAGAAGACCCCACCGGGTACCACTCATCTCCACTACAAATAGGAAAAAGAGGCTACAATTTGCAAGAGCTCACCAAAATTGGACAGTTGAAGACTGGAAAAATGTTGCCTGGTCTGATGAGTCTCGATTTATGTTGAGACATTCAGATGGTAGAGTCAGAATTTGGCATAAACAGAATGAGAACATGGATCCATCATGCCTTGTTACCACTGTGCAGGCTGGTGGTGGTGGTGTAATGGTGTGGGGGATGTTTTCTTGGCACACTTTAGGCCCCTTAGTTGCAATTGGGCATGGTTTAAATGCCACGGCCTACCTGAGCATTGTTTCTGACCATGTCCATCCCTTTATGGCCACCATGTACCCATCCTCTGATGGCTACTTCCAGCAGGATAATGCACCATGGCACAAAGCTCGAATCATTTCAAATTGGTTTCTTGAACATGACAATGAGTTCACTGTACTAAAATGGCCCCCACAGTCACCAGATCTCAACCCAATAGAGCATCTTTGGGATGAAACGGGAGGTTCGTGCCCTGGATGTGCATCCCACAAATCTCCATCAACTGCAAGATGCTATCCTATCAATATGGGCCAACATTTCTAAAGAATGCTTTCAGCACCTTGTTGAATCAATGCCACGTAGAATTAAGGCAGTTCTGAAGGCGAAAGTGGGTCAAACACAGTATTAGTATGGTGTTCCTAATAATCCTTTAGGTGAGTGTGTGTGTGTGTGTGTGTGTATATATATATATATATATATATAAAATATTATTTAGCTTTTTCTAGAATATAGCTTTTAATCTTACTATTATGCTATTATAATTTCTCTGTATATAACCTTGAATAGGTTTCATTCAAGCTGTCAAACCACAAAAAGACTTGTAACTGAAGATACATTGTGTAGAGACTATATGAAAGATTCATATACACAACATATCACCCAGTGATGACTAGAGTAAATAATATTTGTCCTTTGATGATGACTGTGTCAAATTTAAAGTTGCGCTCTGCGGCGTTGCAGAATTTTGAGCAGCCGGGGAGACTCCGGGGAGTCGTAGTTGGGTGCCGCCGACAGACGCCGAGTGGCGGCAGTGGTGTACATACCTCCATAATCTTTAAAATGTGTCAGGTCACTCACCAGACGTGTCTGCTGTGTGACCCCATTTAAGTTACCCTGCCACTCATGCCTTACCACAGTTGTGTTGAGAAATATGTATGAAGAGACAAACTATTGTGCAATGAGTTGCCCTATTAATATCTAAAAAAACTGTGGATATAGATCAATGATCAACATTCTGATTATCTTTGCATGAAAAAGGAATCAATCCCAAGCCTAGTGGTTACAGATACCACGTGTAATGACAAAGGGAAAAGGCGGCTGACGGATGAAATTATCAAGCAGACTACAGACCAGGTAAAGGTATTTGCAGGTTTCGCTGAGGAAGAAACTCTCCATACGATCCTCTTTGGACTTGTCCACCACGTGATGGAGAGTGGCATAACCACACCTGAGCATAAACCAACCAAACACACAAGCTAAGAGACCAAAACTAGACGTTCCTTATATGAATTCCAGAGAACATTCCAGCACACCAATTAAAGTCCCTTCCCAACACTCCAAATAACATATAGTACCTGACTTTGGTATTCTTTTCAAGGCTTTCAAGAATGTCCATCCCAACATGAAGATAAAAAGGATTCTTGGTTGCCTGTAGAAAGTAAATAATTCTGTAATGCCATAGCCCCCTCTATTAACAATAAGTGTATTACTGCAAAACAATCCTATTATCCTTTAGGGCTGGGTATTGATACAGATTTCCAGATTCAATTCAATTCTGATTCACAAGCTCTCGATTCGATTCAATATTGATTCATATGGATTTATTTAATTTATAATGTCCCTTTTGCTTACATATAAAATAAATTATCTCCCAGCTAATGCTGTTAATTTTACAGGGGACTAGGTACAATTTTACTATTATTTTCATCAACTTTTCATCATGTCGCATTTTGGCTTTTTAAAAATGAACAAATAAAAGATAAGCAATCAATAAATAAGATTATATTACATTTCATAGATACAATTGCATTGTTTGTACTACTTAGGACTAATGGCTTTACCTCATCTGTGTGATGCATGATTAGAATTGTTTTTTAGTAGTTGTTTTTGATCAACAACTGAGTGTAAAGAACAGAAAGCGTATTAAAAGATACAGTATTCAATGACAAATGGGGTGCATGGATCTCTCAACACGCTGTGAAAGGATCTCACTGCTGAACACTTCACGACTACCGTAATTTCCGGACTATAAGCCGCAACTTTTTTCCCACGCTTTGAACCTCGCGGCTTATACAATGACGCGGCTAATATATGGATTTTTCCCGCTTTCAAATTTTATAAAAAAAAATTAAAAAAAACATTCTGTGACGTGCTCAGTTTTTTGGCGGCTTGAAGCTTTCATTAGACCAATGAAATTGCCGAACGGGTTAAGGTCAAAACAACTTTTTTTGTTTACTGTTTAGATTAAATCGAGCGCGCTCAAACTTCCCATCATTCTGATTACGGTAGTAATTTTGTCAACCTCACCATGGCAAAGACATGGAGAAACGCATATGATGCAGCTTTCAAGTTGAAGGCGATTGATCTGGCTGCTGCACGGGAGCTTGGTCTTAATGAGTCGATGATAAGACGTTGGAAACAGCAGCGTGATGAATTGACTCAGTGCAAAAAGACAACTAAATCTGAGGCTATTCAACTCCGACACCGAAGGAGATGACTTCAGTGGTTTCATGTGCACAAGAGGAGGAAGATAGTGACCAATGACTTTCTTGGTAGGCTACTATTTACTGCAAATATTTTATTACAAGCCGTGTGTGGCAGCGGGGGCGTGGTCAAGCGCCTGTCCGTGAGAGAAAAGCTGTAAGGGCACTTACACCTGCGCTAAATTATGTCTAACACCGGTGTCTAATTTCAAGTGCCCTGCTTCACGTGTCCTTCTTGGGAAAACTGTCACACGGGCACCAGTGTGACAGTTTTCAGCAGGGCACTTGACATTCCAGGTAAGGCTTTTAATGGCCACAGCAATGTTTACAATCAATTTTATAAAGTTTCTCAATTCTTCTATGCGCCAACACTAGACTGACGTGTGTCACTTTCTCAGCTCTGTGGCTGCTGCCTTTTTATGCCGCTCTCCCCATGCTTACTGAAATTAGACACCGGTGTTAGACATAATTTAGCTCAGGTGTAAGCGCCCTTACCACTTTTCTCTCCCGGACGGGCGCTTGACTACATCCCCGCTGCCACACCGTGTTTCGTTAAAGCCTATTTATTTTTGTAACAAGCCGTGTTTCGTTAAAGCCTGAGTAAAGTTAACTTGTTTCAATGTACCGGTAGGCACCTGCGGCTTATAGACAGGTGCGGCTTATTTATGTTCAAAATAATATTTTATTTAAAAATCAGTGGGTGCGGCTTATATTCAGGTGCGCTCAAAAGTCCGGAAATTACAGTAAACTACATAGTTACTGGTGAGTGAAATGTAAACATTTACCAGCCAGTTTCCAAATATATTCACTTTAGTCGCATAGTGCAAAATTTGGTTGCAAATGCGAGTGATTTCCTCTCATTGTAGTAGAGGGTTGCGCATTGAGTGAAAGATCGATATTGGGATTTAAGAATCTATATAATTCAAATGAAGATCGCGATTAATCAGAAAAAAACTATATTTTGACCCATCCCTATTATCCTGTAATAGTGCTTCAATGGCCATTTGACACTGTCACATGGTAGCCATGGGTGCATGTAATTTGGTAACCCCCCCCCCCCCCAACCACAACACAAAACACAACACAGTAAATACAGAAACATCTTTATATACCTGATAGAGCAAGTATGTGGATTCCACCAGTTCAGGTCTTAAAGGGTAGAAGAGCACGTCTGGGGCCTGAAGCTGCCAGTTGTATCTCTCAGGAAGAGCCCCAAAGCGCTTCCAGATTGCATAGTAGAAGGCATGAAGGCAAATGGCATTTTCAACATCTCCATTCAAAACCTGAGCAATAGAGGAAACACAGAGTGAAAAAATTTGATAAAATCAGAAGGTCTAGATTTAGCTCACCAGAATAAAATATAGTCCAAAGTCCATCCTTGTATGCACTGACGTTAAGGAGCATGTATATTTAACAGAATCACTCGGTTCAACTGGTAAGTATTTGGTGCATATTACATAAGAGTATTTATCTGTTATACACTGTCCAATGATATGCAATGTCATGAGAACCAATGAAAAAATGTCTACATCTGGTAGGTGAAATTCTCATTCTAAATGGGCAGAGCAAGTTGAGGTGTACAGAGGGAACCTTTTTTGTGTAAATATTAAATCATTAACCAAAATGACCTCAAAACACAGTCTATAAGTTATTTTAATACCCACCAATGCGTAATACTAGATAAGAGACCACATCTGTATTACTCTTTTAACCTCTGTTCTGATCTAGACAGTGGG
Organism: Xyrauchen texanus; assembly: GCF_025860055.1. Lineage (NCBI taxonomy): Eukaryota > Metazoa > Chordata > Actinopteri > Cypriniformes > Catostomidae > Xyrauchen > Xyrauchen texanus. The sequence continues at coordinate 35,972,872 of NC_068288.1, forward strand.
CAAATTAAGAGGGGGACATTTAAACATGGTTCATACCTGTAGGCCCGGGAAGAATGCCTGCAGAGAGTCAATCCAAGTATTCATGATCTGTCCATTTAACATGTTCACATTCACATAGAGTGGTGGGTCTCCCTCTCCTTCATTGCACGCCTCTCTTCTGTAAAAATTAACAAAACATTTGCCTCCCTACACTCAGAATTTAAGCTACTTCTAAGTTATGAAAGTTCAGCCAATGCAAAAGATTAGCTGATGTGGCAATGCACTTACTTGCTGCAAATCATGCAAACACAACCACATATCCCAGGTGACACACATTATCTGCAGGTGATTAGACACCCAAATGCAAATGTCTTTGGTGTTTAAAGGCTCTCATTGCAGCCGCATACATCTCTGACCACATACACACGTATATAATCACCCCTTTCTCAGGTGACTCTGAATGCTCTCGTAAGCTGCAGAGAACATCCTGTAGTCTTCTTTCTCTCCAAACAAGATGTATGACTTGAGCAGGTACTCATAGAATGAGTCCATGCCAGCACCAAGACCACTCTGCTTTCCAACCCACTGACCAGTCTGAATGTTTACCACATTCCCTGTAAGAGGTCAAAAGAGTATTTTAACTGGTCAGGCAAGAAAACACGATCACACTACTTCATCCCATAACTCCCTATTCACAGAGAGCCTGGCAAGGGTTGTGGCAACAAAACAAATCCAGATCAGTAAATAAATCTGCAAGCACTAAACAAGTGCCTTGAAGCGATTTTTAGAAGAATATCTCAGCTCTGCAAGTCCATTCAATGCAAGTGAATGGTGATCAGAACTATGAAGGTCCAAAAAGCATATAAAGGCAGCAATAATCCATATTACTCCAGTAGTTAATTCAATGTCTTCAGAACTGATATGATAGGCGTGGGTGAAAAACAGTAACATTTTTAAGTCCTTTTTTTACTTTCAATCTCCATTTTCAATTTCTTCTTTAGTTTTTTTGGCAATTTGCATTCTGTTTGTATATCCCCACCTACTTGGCAGCAGGGATAATTTATAGTAAAAAAAAAAAAATGGACTTCCACCCATATTGCTTCTAAAGACATGGATTTTAACCACCGGAGCCGTAATGATTACTTTTATGCTGCCTTTATGCCCTTTTTGGAGCTTTAAAGTTCAGGCCACCATTCATGTATTAAATGGACCAACAGAGCTGAGATATATTCTTTTAGAAATCTCTGAGTTCAGCACTGGGATGGTATGAGGGTTATAATTATGCTAATGATGAGTATTTCATTTTTTTATTTACAATTAAATAAAAAGAAAGAGTTGTAGAATTGTCTTGGATTTATTGTTTTAGGAGGGTCCAAACACAACCACTCACCCAGCAGCCCTGTTTCATTACTTCTCAAGTTCCATAGTGCTTTAACAGCACGACGGGCGACCCACTCAAATGTAGAGTCACCAATCAGACGGCTCAGAATGCCAAACTCGACAAGCAGTGATCCCGCCCCTGCAGTACAGGTCTCGTTAATGCTGTCAGGAGGGACACCAGTCTTTAAATTCACCTATGAAAAAACAATGTAGCATAGAAATAAACAAATACCACATTGTAAAAGACCATGATGGGTGACCAAAAAAAAAGAGCCTGATTTATACAGGAAATCCTGACCCTGGGGTAGGGAATACCCGTGCTAGTGTTTTCAAATGCAGGCAGCAGTCGCACAGCCAGGTCGTGTGCCAGGTGTAGCAGCTCATTGTCATAGTCCTTCAGTCCAACGTCACCAAATGGGTGCCGTGGGTCAGTCAGCAGAATATGGGCCGAGATCAAACTGCCAAGGATTCTAAAAAAGAGAAACACAAAACATGATGAATTCAGGGCTTAGTAACTACTAAAGTATGATTACTAGCCTAGAGGCCATGAACATTTTAACTTCCTGAACTGTGTAGAAATTGACACCTTCTAAAATAAAAAGTGCAATATTTGTGTTTCAGAGTGTAAAGGAACTGGCCTGTTAATAGCAATAATCAGCAGAATTAGTGTTATTAACTGACTCTGTCAGGGTTGTTGACATATTACAGACTGCATTAAAGAGATCCATTAATGTTTAAAGGAAATGACTTAACCTAATGTTAGCCTCAAAGACTTGAACAGTGGAGTCCTTGTCAAAAGAGACTGTATCAATAACCAGCTTGACAGCTCGATGGAACTCGGTCACATTTCCAAGTACCTGTAGGGACAGAAAAATAAAATGACATGCTAAGGTGACAAGGAAGTGAAGAATTGCTTAAATTCTTTGTAATTGTCTACTTCTGAAACAATGATGCACAGTTTCCTAGAGGACTCGTAAATATGGAAGAATTTATTTTAGTAGCTATTCAAACTAGATGTGTGAAAATGAACTGTAAGATCAGATAAGTTCAAGGTTGATTACTGGAACACATATCATGAAACTCTTCCTCTTCTTTTTTTTAACATAAAAAACACGTGTTGCTGTGTCTGTTTTTAGTCTCTTTGCAAAGAATAAAAATTGCATTTGCTTTATTATAAGAAGATTATTCTATTCATTATATCCTAAAGCACCATTTTTACTACAAGTACAAAAAACTGAAAATGTAATGGTAACAGAAGAAAGCTTGTAAAATGGTCAATATCATTCTACTGTGTAAGTGTCAATTCAGTTTGTACATGTCTAACTTGAAGATCAAGAGATTTCTTGCACCGAAGAGATTTACCTTAAATCACCAGTAAAAGTGGACAACTTACCAACAGCGTATCAAGAGCATCAATGAGGGTTAGAGAGTAGTTTCCAAGGACATCATTAATGTTGATATTTGACCTAGAAGGAACACAGAAGATATGATTCTATTAGTCAGATCCATTGGGTTGCATAAACAGAAAATCTGTGGTTGCTGGATATGAAAGGGAGAGTTCTCCCTTTGCATGCCTTAAAGGTCTCATATCAATGGACCTTGGGGCTGAATTGGCAAGTTAATATTTCCTACATGTTCCTCCCTCTTGTTTTCAGCTAGACACATTCACAATTTATGAAACAACAATGTGATCAACTTTCAGATCACTTCTGAACACTGTCTGCAAGAAAATAAATTAAAGACTGAACATTTACACTATGGATGCACTGTTATATTGCATTCAATGGTTATGGCATTTAAAGGGACAGCTCACACAAAAAGGAAAATTCTCATTTACTCACCCTCAAGCCATCCCAGATGTGTGATCTTCTTCTGCCGAGCACAAATAAAGATTTTTAGAAGAATATCTCAGATCCATTTGGATCCATTTAATGTAAGCGAATGGTGGCCAGAACTTTGAAGGTCCAAAACACATATAAAAGGTAGCATAAAAGTAATCCATATGACTTCACTGGTTAAATCCTTGTCTTCAGAAGTGATATAATAGGTGAGAAACAGATCAATGTTTAAGTCCATTTTTACTATACATCTCCACTTTCTACCAGTACTCTTATGCACGTTCTTCTTCTGGATTTTGCCAATTTGTATTCTTCGTGCATATTGTCATCTACTCAGCTTTTGTGCGAATATGATTTATTTATTCATAGGTGATGATATGCACAGATATTCATAGGTGATGATATGCACAGATGATTTGGACTCCACAGAATCCAAAATAACTCGGTGCTCTCATGAACATGCATAGGAGGGCTGTTTGAAGAGTAGATTTTTATAGTAAAAAAGGACTTTGGAGGACTGTTTTTCCACACACACTTATAATATCGCTTCAGAGGACATTGATTTAATCTACGGAGTCATATGAATTACTTTTATGCTGCCTTTAAGTGCTTTTTGGAGCTTTAAAGTTCTGGCCACCATTCACTTGCATTGAAAGGACAAACAGAGCAGAGAATCCAAAAAAAAATCTTAGTTTGTGCTCTGCACAAGAAAAAAGTCACACACAACTGAGATGGCATTAAGGTGAGTAAATGATGAGAGAATTTTCATTTTGGGGTGAACTATCCCCCTTAAAGAAGTAATAATTTTACACTTATCGAGAATTTAGCAAAGTATGTAGCTCTCAAAAGCTCTAACAAGACGGACAAATAAGTAATAAGGTTATAAAAACGGAGAATGCATGTGTATTGTTTGATTACAGCTTTACAGATGGTCTTTTCGAAGTGTGTGTGTGCAGCAGTGCACGTGATTTGTCAATAACTTACGGGTTGAGCACGTCAGGCCCTCTACCTTCACAAGCTATAGGGTTCAGTTCATCCTCTGGAAATGCAAACTTCATGTAGTTATCATATCCGAAATAAAACATGTCTTTCGCCATCCCCCTCATCTTCACTTTCAGCGCGTCTGGGAATGAGCTGTACTTTCGATCGTAATCATCTCTGCCCTCCTGAAAGAAACTGAGGTAGGACATTTTTGGTGAATTCCCACTGATCTTGGAGCAGGTCTTTGTCTGAGGGTTTCTGTTGTCGTGCATGTGCTGTGACCAGGCGTTGGGTTTGACTGTGGCTCTGTCGCCATTATTGAGAAGTTCGATTTTATGCAAGTTGAAAGTAAATTTGACTGGGAAGTCAAAGCCCCAGCTCGGTCCCAGTCCAAACACTAGCCACACTACGCAATTCAGAACCACTCTCAGAACGAGAAGACCCACAACTACTGACCTCCATTGCATCATTGCCTGCTGTCGACCTTAAAAGTCATAATTCACTTTGACTTTTTGACTATTCGAAATGCAAAAGTCCACAGTTTTCCTCCTGAATCAGTTCTTACACACACACTTCCTGTCTACAAGCCAGCCCCTCCCTGCTCCTCATCGCTGATTGGTTGGCCACCGTAGGCGTCAGTCGTACAAGCAGTGAACGGCGCAGATGTCGTGGCAGGCAGAAAGGAGAGTTGCGACAACGGAATTTCTAAATGCTTGATCGTCACGTGATTCACGTAGACTTCAGATAGTTCCAGGAAGTGCTTTTGCGGTCATTCCAAACTGTTAGAGTAGAGTGACAGAACTGCGATTTCTGGTAATTAGTAGTCAATAAATGCATTTATTTTATATATTTATGTAACACACCGACATATGTATGTAGCATGAGTATGTTGTTGCAGCGATGTTGTTTTTTAAAGATCAAATCAGCTAATATTTGAGGATTATTGTTCGCTTACCGTTATTTGCCTCAACTTATTTCAGGCTAGGGTTTCTGTTGCCTTTTTATGTTACCTCATGTTCATTGTTTTCACTAATCTCATGGTAACTAATGTCATATTTATGACTTTTCAGATAGTACAGAGACAGGCTGGTGACAGGTGATTTCCAGCTCGCACCGCACAATGGGTCAATGAACTATTAACTATTAGCAGCAGTTACGTAAATGTAAAATTTAGTGAAATGAAGCTTATTGTTTACAATTCTTACAATTCTGTATATAGTAATATAATTATTTATGTATTATAAATATTATATATCTAATGTTTAATTCTTACAATACTTATTCATATACACAATATATTCAGCTTTAAAACAACTTAAGCATACTCGTATATAAACTGCCGTTCAAAAGTAATGAGGCTGAAAATTCAGCTTGGCATCACAGGAGTAAATTACATTTTAAAATACATTAAAATAGAAAACAGTTATTTTAAATTGTAATAATATATTACTTTTTTGTATTTTTATTCAAATAAATGCAATAACTATTTACAGCAATTCATGAATACATTTCTAATAAATTAAATAGCATGCCAAGCATTTTGTATGTGTCCTTTCTTTCATGTTGTCGTTGCATAGTCTTCACCATGGTTTGCTGTGCTGCATGGGGATGCTCCAATCGCTCAGAGAAAGGTGTGCAAATGTATGGCTTCCCCACTGACATGGAGAGGAGAAAAAAATGGTTGGCAAGTCAGCAGGAGCAATCTAAATATAAATAAAAATTACAACAACAAAAAAATGTGTGAGGTATTTGCAAAGATTTTACAATTAATAAGGTGTTCGTTACTAACTTTATCCAGCTCCAATCCTTGCCTAATCTGTTAGTTATCCGATAACATCCCTTATCTCCTAATTTAATGAGTAATACGGAACTATAAGGTTTTAATTTACAAGTTATTTTTATTTAGATGTACTGATAATATACAGAAGAAGATAATATTATTCTTTAAACGTCTCACCTTTTAAAAGTGCGTCGCAAACGGTTTGTTCTGATGCATCTCTACGGTGTTTGCTGCTACTTCCGGGAACTATTGAGAGGCTCCACGAGCCGCCATTGCTGTAAAAAAAAAAACGTTCCATTGGAGTCAATGGAGTTGTCGCAACTCTCTCTTTATATGGCTCTGGTGGCAGGCATCTGAACTAAAGCCATTCTGAGCCAATGAGAAAACCACAAGTTTGATGCGCCTTATGAATCTAAGTGTACTTTAAATTTTATCTTCAAAGGCTACTTATACACTAGCTACTGATACCATGACAAATGGTATCTCTTTGTCACTGTTCTGTTGTATGAATTTTTTACTCAGTATCTTATTCTATGTACAGTATGTGCAGTACATAATGTAAACACTGTTTTAAAAGTTGAAATTTAAGTAAAAATGTACTTACTACTACAAATACCAATATTAATAATAATACAATTATAATAAATGCAAAATTCCTATATACATTAATACTGATTAAAATATAATATTTTTTTAATTATAACGTAGTTAAAAGTATCAAATACTGATATGTCCAGAAACAACGTTTCTAGTGCATAGTAGTACATATTAAATGTTTTAAATAGTAGTTAAAATAATTTCACTTAACTGTTAACTGATATAAAATACCCCCAGAATTATGAAATATTTTACAGATGTGCAGCAACTTATAGTATTTGATGACTTGAGATAAGTTTAGGATGTATAAATCCACATAAATACTTTCATTTCAACTTGAGAATACTGAAAAAAGTGATGTGTTGGATTTGCATAATATATACAGTATTTTTATCACGTTTCAACTTCAACTAAATTCAACTCATTTGAAAATCTTTGTTAGATATACACAAATGTATTAGTTTACTTCATTCAACTTTATTTACTTAAAAAGGTATGTCACAAGTATAAGATTTAACAACTAATATAACACGTTGTTTTAAATTAACATTTATATTAGTGTTTGTACACTTAAGTATTGTCTCGAAAGAAAATAATGGCTGAGGTCAGTCATTAAACTTGATTCCCCAAAGAAGTGCAGATAAAGCTGCCCTTCAGCTATGCACATTCACACGTGCACAGAAAAATTACATGGATTGAATAGAATCCGATTTTCCCAAAAATGTTGATCTCATTTAACATACCATGAGACCACATTAAACTCTAATGATGCACGAGAGCAGCACTGCAGTTCGCACCTGACTGAGGAGAGGAAGAAAACACAGTTCCCTTACGACTCAGTACACTTGACATTGCGTTTGCTAACGCATATGGGGAGTTTCCTTCCACACAACCCAGTTGAAACCTCTCTACAATAATGCCAATATTCTAATATTGACTATGGTGTTTGAGCCTTTTAGGCACAAAGCTGTATAAAGCTATATATATATATATATATATATATATATATATATATATATAGAGTCACTTACGCGTTCACGTCTTTTTAAAGCTGTTGTTCCGTAAGTGTTCCGGGCAAGTCCTCACGGGCGTATCAGCTTGTTTTTGCAATGATCTGGCATGGTCTGGTGTAAGACCTCACGATATGCCGGTGTTGCGTGCACAGACTGCAACACACACAGCGAGATTTACAGCCATTATTTCCTCGTTCTGGAGGAGGATGGCAGGCTTTGGCCCATTCTAGTTCTGAGATGCTTGAATGGCTCGCTCGAGATGCACCCATTCAAAATGTTAACTCAGATACAGAAAACCATCCTCGGGAATGATTTGTGTCAATAGATCTGAAGGGCGCATACTTCATGTACCAATTGCTTCGTGTTACAGGCGGCTTTTTAAATTCGTGTCTCTGGCTCTCCTCACATCCACGAAATGTGTGATGCGGTGCTCGCCCCATTGAAAATGAACGGTGTGTGTGTTTTGAATTACCTCAGTGATTGGTTTTTACTAGCCAATCAGAGGTACTACCGAGTGAACGCAGATACTTGCTGCTTTGCCATATGGAAAAACTGGTCTAATGTCAACTGGGCGAAAGGCACACTTTTCCCAGGCAGGAAATCTCCTTTTTAGGAGTTCATGCATGCACAATTTTTTGGTGTCTGTTTTAGTTCTACTAGCAGGGTGTTATGCTGGGTCAAGTTTCAGAAAGAAAGTGACCACAAATGCATCCAACACAGGTTGGGGCATGGTGTGTAATAGACGTCCGACTTTCGACACCTGGAGACTGGTGCAAAACAGCCGTGACATGTCAGCAGCCTAGAGCTATTGGCTGTCTTTCTAGCTTTGAGATATTTTTAATCACCACATTCTTATTTATTCTGACAACACAACTTTAGTGGCATATATGTGTTGCTGTGTCACACTGGCCCACATATGGCTGGCAAAACGCAAGTATGCGCTTACCCCAGTGCGCCTACATTCTGTCATCAGCAAAGTCTGTGTGGACATGGAAACAGTTGTTAATTGTGCCGAATGGCCCAATCAGTCCTGGTTTCTGGAGATTGTAGAAATACTAGATGGGCCTCCATGGGAAATACTGCTGAAGAAAGATCTTCTTTCCAAACACAAGGCACGGTTTGGCATCCCCAGCCAGAGATACAAAGTCTACTCAAGTGGCCTTTGAACGGAGTGCCCTAAACGTGCCAGAACTGACGCATTCAGTCATGAACACCATTTTACAGGCCAGAGCGCTGTCCACGAGACACCTCTATGTGCTAAAATGGATTGTGTTCACTGATTGGTGTCTTTCACATGGCAAAGACCCAGTTAACTGCCCCATACATGAAATTCTCATATTTCTTCAAGAGCGATTAGACGCAGGACTCACTCCGTCAATGTTTATGTGGCGATACCTGCGTATCATGCACCTGAAGCCTGCGGCACTATAGGCAAACATGATTTAATCAAGTTCCTAAGACGATCAAGACGATTAAATCCACCTCGGGCAGCTACAGTCCCGACTTGGGACCTAACTTCGGTCCTAAAAGTGCTCGCAGGACCCCACTTTGAGCCTTTAGACTCTTTGCGCATACTCTCCATTAAGACCGCACTACTGCTCGCATTGGCCTCAGTAAAACGGGTCGGTGACTTACACGCACTATCAATTGACAATTAATGTCTGGCGATTGGCCTTTTTTTTTCAAAGCCACTGACAAACTCAGAAAAGGCTTAGTGCCTAAGGTTCTAACCACGTCCTTCAGAGCGCAGGTGGTTCACCTTCAAGCCTTCTTCCCTCGCATTTGTTATGCCCTGTGCGAGCGCTTCCCGCAACGTTGAGCACACCCACCAGTTCAGATTAACTGATCAGCCCTTTGTGTGCTATGGAGGATTCACGAAAGGAATGTCCATCTCCAACCAAAGACTTTCTCACTGGCTCATTGATGCGACTGCCCTGGCTTACGAGTCACAGGGTAAGATTTGCCCAATTGGTTTTAAAGCACGCTCAATTAGAGTCATGGCCTCCTCATGGACATGGACGAATGGTGTGTCTTTACAAAACATATGTTTTGCAGCAGGATGGTATTCTCAAAACACATTTGCAAGGTTTTACAACCTAGACATAACGTGTCCTCTCTGTTTAGAATGTTTGCTACTTAATTTGCCAAAAATATACTTTTGCCCTTCCCTTAAGCACTGGCTCCCCATCATTTTACACAACCGCCTGCATTCAGGCTGTTGTAATTTACCATAAAGTTACAAGTACTTTCATTATAAATAAACTCCCTTCCTGACTGGGTTTGTGAAGGGGTTAATTCATACTATATGACTATAGTTCATATATTCATTCCAAGTGCTCCCCTCCTGGCCCAACATGAGGATCACTCACTTGCGGCATATTCATGTCAGTCGCCGTCCAGCGGGACTGTGGCGTCACGTTTCCTCTCTAGAACATTATGTCATGTACTGCGGCGTGATGGGATTCTTTTCCCCATATGCATTAGCAAACGCAATGCCAAGTGTACTGAGTCATAAGGAAATGTCTCGGTTAGTCTGTAACCTTGGGTTCCCTGAGACGAAGGGAACAAGACATTGAGTCTTGTAGTGCTGTCAGCGTTCACGGAGTTCTTTTGAGGTGCAATGCGCTCCTTGTCCCGCAGTCAGAAAATTCTGAGGAATGGTGTTTGAGCGCCTGCTTTTATAGTGCATAGCTTTGCGCCTAAAAGGGCAGGGCTAAAACACCATAGCCAATATTAGAATATTGCATTTGCAAACGCAATGGCTTGTTCCCTTTGTCTCAGTGAACCAAGTTTATGTACGTAGCCAAGACATTCAGAGTCTAGATGCACTCTAAACTTTCCAAACAGCTTCAGGTGATGTAGATCGCAAAGTATGAGGGGAATTATAATCCAAAAATTCTAAACTGCTGAAGCAAAATTTGCATGTCGAGCATCTTTAAAGTGAACTCCCTGGCATTACATCTTAATGATTAATGCAGTTATATTTAATGTGCTATAGCTTTATTAAAGTTCAAATAATACTGAAGTAGATCATGTAAATAACTACAGACGATGATCGGTCAGCTCCTCTTCTACGAGTTGAATATCCCTTAAATCAATTCTTTAAAAAAAAAAAGATGCATTCACCTGAGAAGCAGGATATAAGCTATTTAGAAATACTTTTAGAGAATAGATCTTGAATAAGTATATTTTGTCTTTACTGCACTTGTAGAAGTATAGCCAAGTGAAAAAATACACTTAAAACAAGACAATATACGTTTTGTATATAAGGATTCTTAGACAATTTTAAATGAGTGGTGATGGCGTAGTGGGCTAAAGCACATAACTGGTAATCAGAAGGTCGCTGGTTCGATCCCCACAGCCAACACCATTGTGTCCTTGAGCAAGCCACTTAACTCCAGGTTGTTCCGGGGAATTGTCCCTGTAATAAGTGCACTGTAAGTCGCTTTTTGTAAATGGAAAACAAGAAAAAGAAACAAAAAAAGAAAAAACACTTGATAACAATAGGATGTTTTGCAATGAATTTGTTTACTGAATTAAACTTAATAAAAAGTATTTTTCCCCCTTTAATTCAGTGAATGTTATTTAGAGGCATTTATAAAAGATGATTTTGTCCTTTTGATTGTTAGTAAGCATGTTTAATACAACCTTTTAAGTCAGGGCACAAGCTGAATTATCGGTTAAGAGCTAATGATTAATCGTTGCAATAATCGCAGAATAGTCCAATAATTGTTCTAATAATCGTTATATTATTATAAAAATAATTGTTAGTGGCAGCCTTTACACAAAACAACTCATTACTGTAAAACAACATAAATAATACAAAAAAAAATCTCTTAATTCTCAATACAAAAATTAATTAAATTCCCCAATAAGTTTCTTTTGACCAAAACAACATGCTTTCCTGAAAACCTCAGTCCTATACTTGTTAGATTTAGTACTTAAAAAATCAGCAAAAACCTGAAAAAATAAGTTCAAGGAACTCACAATTAATAATTCACTGTATGTATCACCCCAAGTTCATCTTATAATTGATATTATGTGTTGTACACGTTAATGCAAATTAAGTAAAGCTAGAATCAATTAATTTTCATGTCATGGTTGAGCCAACAAATCTTTTTTTTTTTTTGGACTTGAACCACAATTTTTAAGATAAAAAAAAAAAGATTATACAATTAATTTTAGCCATGACAATGCAAGATTCCTACATGTTGACAATCTATTTATTGGTTCATCATATTTACAGAAGTACATTGATAATAGTGGGGTTTGCAACATTTGCCTCTTTTCACAAATATTTTGTAGATGACAACAGAACAATAATCTACCTTAAAAAGCATGCCTTCAGTTTTTGCAGTTCAAAGAAAGCCATTTTCATTCGATCTAGTTCCCGTCAGGCACACCCGGTATACTATTTAGCTTGAGGGACAGATACACTGCACAAGGCACTTTTAACTTCACCTATTCTCTCTCTCAACTCTCGAACAGGATTCAAATACATCTTTGAGCTAAATGAAAACTACATCTTTACCTGCAATACATTCATCCTCAAATACACTTACACTCAACCTTTGTATAATCTTACTGAATCATTATTTGTACATTTATGCTGAGCTGTTCATTTACTTATGGGGATGGTTTACCTGAAAATGAAAATTCTGTCATCATTTACTGGTGTTCCAAACCTGGAGGACTAGTTTTGAAGGACTAACAGCCTCATTCACCATTCACATTCATTGTACGGAAAAAAAGATGCAATGAAATTAAATTGGTGACTATCGGTCTCTAACATTCTTAAACATCTTCTTTTGTGTTCCACAAGAGTCAAGATTGGTTTGAAACAACATGAGAATGAATAAATGATGACAGAATATTCACTTTAGAGTGAACTATCCCTTTAATTGCTCTGCAAATGTATACATTACAGATATCACAAGAGACACAATTTGGGGGGTGGGGGATAAGAGAAATGGAAGAAAAATAAAAGCAACAGTCTAAATGATATCACAAGCTAATTTAAGCATAAACTAACAGACTGAAGAAAAAGGCAGAATATAATATTAAAGATTTGATTCTCCACAGTTTTTAAATAGATTTGTTCAGGAACACACATATGGGTCCAGTGGAAACTCCTGGATTGGCTGGGATTGAATACATTGTGTTTATTTGACAGCACACTGTAAGAGGTGGAGGAACTCATTCTGCAAGCTTGCATCTTTTAGCGACTGATGTATCTTTGAGAAGATTGATGCAGTCAGGAGGAGGAGTTTGAGAAGAATTATGGGGCCAGACAAGCAGGGTAGTGTGATGGGAGCAGGATGAGAACTGTACAGTTTCACAAAGTGAGCAGGATGTTGTGTGACAGTAACATGGCTGCAGGTAGATGTGGGCCCATTGACAATTTCAGCTTCTTCTTGATTTTGAGTGCTGGATTAGCCATTGAAGTGTAATGTCTGTGTTTCAGGGGACATAACAGTGCCATGTTAGTAAAGTAGATTGACAATACTGCTATAGATTATGCATGCAAGAATATGTGGGCCATAGACCTGGGACTGGTTGCATAAACATAGCCATTAACTTCAGACTTTGTCTAACAATTAGTCTAGAAAGCCTGTCACATAAAACTAGCTCACAGTTGTCTTTAGGAAAACAGTCTAATTGTCATTGCATTATGGGAAAAGTAAGACACTGAACAGCTTAAATAAAATGGCCGACAGTGGGCGCTCAACATAGTTTTCCTTTGCCTATTAGAATGCGACGTTCAAAAATCGATTGGAATGAACAAATGTAGTGATTTTAAGTTGTTACAATCATAGAAGTCAAATCTTCTTCAATGTCTCAACTCAAGCCATTCTATCCCTCAACTGAAGCCCTCACAAGCTCAGCTGACAGTTGCTTTCCATAGCAAAATGGAATGTAAACAAAACTTTTTATGCAACTGACTGAAAAAGTTCAGACAACTAACTTAAGACTAGTCTAAAACAGTTTTGTGCAAGTGGCCCCAGGACTCTTCAATTAACCCATAGGACTCAACAGCCTACAATTAATATTTCACTGTCCATATTTAGACCAGAGTGCAGATTTAAGCTTTTCCAGCCATAATTCAGCTACTCTATTATGTTAATTTGATTGTATCTTATTCAATCAGAAATGTTTAAGCAAATACATTTTAAATTTAGAGGTCCACCAGGGTCCAAAACTTAAAAATAAAATTCTAGAGCTTTTTACATTATTACATAAAAGTAATCCATAACACCAGAGAGGTCTTCCGCAGCGATACAAAACGTGTGTGAAATCAATCAATATTTAAATTTTAACTAAACATCTTTGCTTCCGGCCAGATGTCCTATTCGCTTCCAAGAGAAGGCCAAGTTCACAGAGCCTCTCGAGTCATGAAAGCCCGTTGAAATGTTCACACAAGAACTGACGCATGTGAGAAAACAATGGTCAGAAAAAGAAACAGACACAACTCTAAAGCAAAACCAATTAAGCTTCTGTAAACCATTCCTCCGCCTCCTATGTTGTAAACAACACTGCGTTCCATATTTTCAGTTCTCGTGTGAACATGCCAACACGCTTACGTGACGCGAGAGACCGCATGAACTCGACCCTCTCATTGACATACATAGGACTGGCCGGAAGTTTTAAATATTGATCTGTTTCACTCATACACGTACCGTATCACTGCAGAAGACAGTAATTAACCACTGGTGTCTTATGGATATCTTTTATGCTGCCTTTTATGTGCTTTTGGTGCTTCAAAGTTTTAGACCCTGGTTTTGTATTGACCTACAGAGCTGGGATACTTTTCTAAAACTCTGCATTTGTTTTCTGCAGAAGAATGAAAATCATGCACTTCTGGGATGGCACGAGGATGAGTAAATGAGAGAGTTCTGTGTGAACTATCCCTTTAAACAGAGCTACAGCAGATAATACAGTGGTACCTGTCTAATGAAAACAAAAAACACAACCAAATCTTTAAAAAGTATAGACCGTATATTCTCTAACTGAATATTTCTATTTACTGTATATTATATTGTTAAAATATTATATAAATAATTTTAAATAAAAAAAATCAATATATAAAACATTTTAAAACACGATATCACTATTCATAAACATTATATTAAGGGTGTTTTATTTGTCATGTTAACATGTGAAGACAAAGTGCTGAAAGTACTAAGATTTCATTAAAAAAAAATTATAAATACAAAATTGGACCTCATATAAAAGTAGTTGGAGCCCTTGCATGATCAACTATTTTCAAGCAGTCAAGTGTAAGACCTACGCTTACCAATGTTATCTTTCTCTTTGCAGGAAACAGAGTAGCAGCAGATCTCCCTGTCCTGAATAGCAGCCAAGTTCCTAAAGAAAGAAAGAAAGAAAGACAAATTGAGAATCAATATATAAAACAATGTAGCCTGAAAGGTAAGGTTTCATTTTAGGGCATGCCAACAAGCCAAATCAACAAAAATGGTAAACAGAGCATAGTCCAGCAACATGACCTCAGTGGAAGCAATGAAGATACAGCTCTAAGCCATTTCTTGGATACAACCAATAGATGGCAGTGATTCTTATGACAACATGAGTCCCCTGAACCACATGACCTGTCTGCATCATCCAGACAGATGGTTAAATGCTGGTCTAGACTCAGTTACTCATCTTATTCTCACCATTCTTAAAAAAAAAAACCTGGGGGGAGTTTACTATAATGAAATTACAGAACTAAGTTTACAAATATGCAACAGCATGGGCATGATGTAGGCATAAAAACTGGTGGCACAATAGTGCAACAATTTGAAAGAGCAAAATTGAACTATTTAGCAAATAGAGAATTAGACAAAAAGAAAAAGAAATAGACAAATGCATAAACTGAGATGAACAGAGCCAGCAATGCGATCTCCTTGAGTAATCTCATTTGCATCATATGGTTTGGCAGAGTATAATAGTGCTGGCAATGTTAATAGAGATTTCTTCAGAATATTTTCATTTTGGACTGAACTATCCCCTTAATTTAAAAAGCAGTGGAAATGATCAATGGCATTTGTAGTGAAGAGCTTCTTACATTTTTTCAATTAGTTGTTTCTCATCCAATGCATCGGGTAGGTCTCTCTTATTTCCAAGCACCAAAATCTGAAACACAAAAACATCTATAGTAACTGAGAAACTGAAGGTAATGAGATGTTTCAAAAGTTTGTGCATAAAAAAAAGGGCTTACAGGAATTCCTTGTAACTGTGGCTTGTCTAAGAGATTGTGTAACTCATTTCTGGAAGCTTCAACCTTCTCCCGGTCTGCTGCGTCCACCATGTACCTTTGAGAGAAAACAGAGAAATGAAAGATTTCACACTGTATTACTTTGGCATTAAATAAATTACCTTTCCCCTTATAGGTGGGAGAGACAGGATAGACAGACAAATACTTACACTATTGCATTCACTCCTCGACAGTATCGCTCCCACATGCTCCTGAACCTTGGCTGACCTCCTATATCCCAGATCTGCACAAAAACATAATCAGATCAGCACTACATGTCTCAAGCAGTTTTAGCAGTGTCCTTCAGTGAGGCATGCTACCTAAAAACTAAACAGATTTCTTCCAATTCTGTAATTACCCCACATGCAGATATGACCTTATTATAAATTGAGAATACATGGAACATTTGTTATTTTAAAAATGTATTTGTTACACCACGGAACCATTAAAGGGATAGTTCACCCAAAAATAAAAATGCTCTCATTTATTCACCTTCATGCCATACCAGATGTGTATTACTTTCTTCTGTAGAACACAAAGATTTTGTCTCAGCTCTGATGGTCCATTCCATTCAAGTGAATGGTGGCCAGAACTTTGAAGCTCCAAAAAGCACATTTAAACAGCATAAAACTAATCCATATGACTCCAGTGGATAAATCCATGTGTTCAGAAGTGAGATGATAGATGTGGGTGAGAAACAGATAAATATTTAAGTAAATTTTTTATACAATAAATCTACTTTCAAACAGCTCTCCTATGAGTTTTCCTTCTGGATTTTGCCAACTTGTTATGGATATCGTCAGCTACAAATGAATAAATCATACTTTCACAACAGCCCAATAGGTGGCAAAATGCACGAAGAATGCGAATCAGCAAAAAACAGAAGAATTCTCGTGAACGTGCATAGGAGGGCTGGGAGAAAGTGGAGATTTATAGTAAAAATGACTCCAGTGGTTAAATTCATATATCCAGAAGTGATATAATAGGTGTGGGTGAGAAACAGATCAATATCAGATCAGAATTGTCCTTTTTGGGTGAACTCTCCCTTTAAATATGAACTAGTGAAGGTAAAATGTGATTAAAAATGGTGATAAATGTGATTTATTAATGGTTATACATGAATAAATATTTTAACAAAGTTAATTGACATTTTATTTGTCAAGTCAACAGTTTAATATTAGATTTTTGTAAGACTTATAAGGTGAAACTAAGATTAATTGTAAATAAACACCGAACCTTGATGGTGACATTGCCTTTTGTGACCTTCCTCATGTTGAACCCCACTGTTGGAATCATGTCTTCATTAAACTGGCCCGACTGAGGGGATAAATAAGAGAGAAATAACTGTTATTAACAAGTAATATTTATTGTACTTTGCCATGAACGTGTTTGTGATAAAATTCTTCCATTACTCCTTAAGCCGTATAAAAAATAAAAGTTCTGCACTTTGTTTTCTTTTTTTTTAAAGCCCTGTTTCTTTTTCTGTTGCTGTTAAGTGGGTGCATGCATCAGTGGTTGTTAAGTGCTAAATCTATGATTCATTTTGAAAGTTTGTGTACAAAAAGACCTAGAGTCACCTATAGGAAATTTCCGAACAAATCAAATGTGGTTTATTGACATCTACTGTAATGGCCTACTGAAATGCTGAAGCTGAAGCAATGTGATTGTCTCCACGGTTGTATATTTCCACGGTTAACCCGCTCCAGTGTCTAAGAGGATTTTGTGCCAATATGGAAAAAAAAAAACTTGTGCACACATGAAGAAAAGTGCTATTCATAGATTAATAAATGGTAAACAAAGTGATTGTGGTTCTAATAAAAATTATAAAGGCCTCGTCTCCCAAATGTCAAGTCATTTTTACTTGTATAGCGCCTTTCACAACACACATTGTTTCAAAGCAGCTTTACAGAAAATCGTGCATTAACAGAAAATGAAACTGTAATATCTATAAAGTCTTAGTCATCATTGTGTAGTTTGATAAAAAAACGATTGTGAATTGTGTATAAAAAGTAAGTAATTAAATACAAATTGCATTTATAACCCCAGTGAGCAAGCCGAAGGCGATTGTGGCAAGGAACACAAAACTCCATAAGATGTTGGTTATTGGAGAAAATAACCTTGGAAGAAATCAGGCTCACTGTGGGGGCCAGTTCCCCTCTGGCTAACATGAATTTAATGCCAATATTACTTATGTATAGTGCAAGTCATGGTATAAAATGATTAAACTAAGTAAGTGTTAAGGGTCAGTGTTTAAACAAAGATTTTGTATGAACTGTAAGATTAATGTCTAATGTCGTTGAAGTCATGTTCTTCATGTTTATTCAATAAACATGAAGAACATGAAGACACATTAAAAAATAAACTCAGGTTTAGTGTTAATCAACTACAAGAGAGTTATTCTTCAAAAAGAGTTGGTGTTAATACAGGGAGTCAAATGTCATATTCTGCAAACAACTCTACAGTGTTGATTTTACAATACAGCTAGTGTTACCCGTTACTCCCAGAAGTCGCATGTGATTGTTTGAAAGAGGCGGGAGACTAACGTTAGTAGCCAGACAGAGACACTCAGACTCTTTTCTGTGGACTGGACATGTTTGGACATCACTCCAACTGTGACTAGGAAGATTTGTGTGCAAGTATGTCTAAGCAAATGTCTATTCATTACATTTTTCTACCCAGTAGTGTGTATTTCTAAAGGTAACGTTGGCAAAGGTTAACTATCCTTGTTGGTTAGCTAACATTAGCTAGCTATCCAGCTCACCATGGTTAGCTAACAGAATAGCATAAAAGATTGTTTAGCCAAAGACTCTGGTTTAGCCAAGTAGGATGAATAGTGATATTTTTTGCATTAAGAAATTAGAATAAATCAACACACTGGTCCAGTCATGGCTAACATTACCGAAGCTAACATTAAATCACAATGAGTGCAACGCAGTTATTTTTAGATTGACAATTCCTTAGCTTCATGTTTGCAACTCCACGCTGTATTAAATTGGGTTAATGTGGGTAACGTAGCAACTAAGTTTAATGTGATATCGTGACTTGTTGCACTAACGTTACATTATGAACCGTGATTGTAAATTTTGTAAGAATTCTGTAATAGTAGATCACAGACTTTTATTTTGAAGGAGGCTAGTTAGCAATTCTGCTATGTTGTTAACTATTTTCTTCTCTTTTGATTTTTGCTGCTATTTCACCCAAATGTGATTATTAAATTGTTTAAACAAGTATATTGAGCTTCATATTAAGGTTGGACACTTTTAAATAAAATGAAATGTGTGGGGGTTATCACGAAAGTATCGAGAGCATTTTATTTTGACCGCACTGTTCTGTTTGCTTTACTTCCTCTGTGTCGGGACTTTTCACGGTAAGCCACGTTTCTACTCTGCTCTTTGCACTTTCGTTGTTTTGGTTAAAATGTAAAGTGAAGTTATTTAAAATACACGGAAAGTCAGTGTATTAACATTTTTACATCATCTACTTGCAATTTAAGTTACTTTCATGTATAAATCTGCATCTTAGTAAAGACGTGCATGGAAGTCTTTGAGCAGGGCTGCCATGTGGCTAACGGTAGGTAAGCTAGACTGTACAGTCAAGAATGTTTGCTAGCATTTGTGTGTCTATCACACGTGACCAGAAAAATACAAATGTCAGAGGCCGAAGGAGTAGAGTCATTAAAAAATGCTGAAGACAAAAATTTCTGCACAATGGAGACATGAAGAGATTTGCAAGCTTGCTGTCCTGGCCGACACATAACGTTAAATAGACTGTCTCGACTGTGCCGCTCAGGCTCTTTTAAGTGAACGATGGGAGAGCCGTTTAAAGTGAACAATGTGTATTTAAGGTTTACACTTTCAGTTACACAAGCATAAACATACTGAAAATGTGTGGATGGTTGCAAGGACTTAAGGAGTTTCTTCTGTAGATTGACCAAGACTTTACCATGATGTTTGGAGAGGAGGTTTCTGGCAGATTCTTGGCAAAATGGCCCACTTATTTCAAACACAGGATCCTGGCAGACTGCAAGAATTCTAATGAGTATGTTAAAGACCTATTGTCTGGGCATCAATCCTCAGATGAGTCTGGTAAGCATCGCTCATTATCTTTTTAAAACATTAATTTACTTGCCCGATTCCGAAATCTTGCATGTAGCACAATGTAGATATATTTATTTTCACATGCAAGTTTTTCTTACAATCTTCTACTTTCCCCCTAGGCTGGGACAGTGACCGGTCAAGCATCCTACAGCTGGTTCACCTACTTCCCCCTACTGCAAAAGGACCCATGAAGAGTCCTAAAATTAGCTTACATCAAGCAGTCAAACATGTTGTGAGATCTTTGAGGGTACGCAATGTTTTAATATGCTTTTTAATTTAGTTATTTTCACAATGCCACTTTTTGTGAAGAGGCGCAAACGTTTTTAGTAATGTAGTGGGCCATTAAAATGATTCCTCGTGGTTCTGTTTTTTTCCAGATTGGCGCCAGTGTTAAGAGCTTCCTTGAGAGTTTGGAACCAGGACAGCCCATCCTCCTGTGTGTCGGTGAACAGAAGAACAACCTCCAAAGATTCTATATCATTGTTGACCACAAGGCCATACCTTGCAAGCCTCAGACATCCCTGGCAGCTTTCGATGAACTTTTCAAGGCCCACTTCATCTTCAGTGTTAACTACCAAGAATCCCTTAACAGCTTCTACACATTCATCCAAACCACTGTGTTCAACATTGATGTGGGAAGTACCAAGGAAAGTCCCCTTGTGAAGGACCCCAAAGCAAGACTGCTGAACACATCCTTGGATGCAAATATGGTGATTTGTTTTATCTGCAAGTTACAACACAGAAGTTCTGCATTGCTTTGTCAGCATTTGAGATTTTATCATGGTTTATATCCAGAAAAGACATTACGTTTGAAATGTGGACAGCCGGGATGTTCTTCATTCGTTTGCACTTATTCAGGGTTCAAGAAACACCTTATTCGTTTGCACTGGGACACTGTTTCAACAAATACTGTTTACAATATGGACACTCAAATAATAGATGAGCCTTCAACTTCAAATGCAGTCTGTACAGACATTCCAGTAACCACCAAGGTCTCTGTTGACATGCATCATTTGGTAAACATGTGTGGTTCTGTTGTAGCACAGTGGCAATCATCAGGTGTTGCTGAGAGCACAATCCAAGCAATGGTAGGGTCAATGGAAGAGCTTGTAAATGATATTCACAGTCAAGCGAGAGACGCAGTTCTCAACTGTACTTCTGAGATTCAAGGAACAGAATTAAAAACAAAGCTAGACCGTTGTTTTAAACAACTAGAAAATCCTTTCACAGTCTAAAATACAGGAGCCAAACGACAGTTTATCAAGGAAAAGTGGGAAATTGTTGAGTATGTTCTTGGGGTGCGATTTGATGTACGTAGAGATCGAACAACAGGAGTTTACAATCAGATCAGAAGTTCGTGTATGTACCCATCTTAGGAACCCTGAAGTCTATGTTCAAAAATATTGAAATATGTGAAAGTTTCCTGCAGGCCAAACAAGAGGAAGAAGGTATTTGTAAAGATATATGTGATGGTTCATACTTTTAAAAAAATGATTTGTTTTGCCAGCAAAAACATGCTTTACAGATTCAACTGTATTATGATAATTTCGAGACCGCAAATCCCTAAGGATCGAAGAAGGGTATACACAAACTTGGTCGTATTTATTTTATATTGCAGAACCTGCCCCCAAAATGCAATTCTGTGTTGATGAATATTCATGTTGTGGCACTTTTTCACTCACAAGACCTGAAAAATTATGGATTTGATGAAATACTGAAGCCTATCGTTGATGATGTTAAAAAACTAGAAAATGAAGGAATAGAAGTGGTAAATAGTAAATGGTCTGCACTTATATAGCGCCTTTTTAACCTTAATGGTATTCAAAGCACTCTACACGGTGACACATTCACCCATTCATACAACATTGGGAGCAACTTGGGGTTCAGTGTCTTGCCCAAGGACACTTCGGCATGTGGAGTCGTGTGGGCCGGGATTCAAACCATCAATCCTGCGATTAGTGGCCGAGCCGCTCTACCAACTAAGCCATAGCCGCCCTGGCAGAGAAGTGCCTTTCTCTGACTCACCATTGCTAGTGTCTGTTATTCGAGTATCTGGTGATAACCTTGGTTTACATGGGCTGTTTGGTTATGTTGAGTCTTTTGCTGCAACATATTGTTGTAGATTTTGTTTAACCACTAAGGAAAAGTTTCAATGTGTCTTCACTGAAGATCACCCTGACTTGATTTTTCGTCCAAAAGAAATCCATGCAGAACATTGTTCAGCTCTACACGAAAATCCTATGTTGGTGACAACATTTGGTGTCAAGAAGACATGTAGGGCTGGGGCGGTATGGATTTTTTCTAACCGCGGTTGAAAAGCAAGATATTCCCGCGGTATAGCGGTAAACCGCATTAAATACATTACATTGGATCAGAGAAGTCCGCCCCCGACAGACTTTGCGCACACATCAGAAGTCGCTTTTGATAGACAGACTTTAAATATTGTCACCTACATCCGAAGAAAAAAAACGAGCACAATTTTAAAGTGTCAAATTTTCATCAAGCAGTAATTTGGCATGAACTAATCACTGTATAGATTTACTTATTTAAGATTATTCTCAGATACATTCAGCATTGAAGATGGGTCAGACATGATTTTGACCACTTTATTAAGTTTTGTTTTGTAGAAAGCCTTTCTTTAACTTAAAATTTCGTTTTGTATAAATTGTATCTTAATTTTAATCACTGTTTCATTAACTAATTGCCTGGAATTAATAAATAAGAAGCAAATATAGCAGACATATAATCAGCAGCAGGACGTGGAAGCGCCGATGCGATCTCTTGCGCGTGAGCTCTCTCATAAATTAACCGAAACTTCGTGGCTAGGCCTACTGCCTCACAGACATGAGAAATAAATAGAAATCTTAAAATGCATTTTAAACAAAATTCAAAACAAAATGATAAAATTTTAGGCTACAGTAGCCTAGTAGTCAGGTTTGCCGATGTGCGTTACTATTTATTTATTTATTTATTTATTTTTATCCCTGTGCGCCAATCGGAAACGGACTTCACTGCTGATATTCTGGGGATACAACATAGCCAATAGGCTATAGCCTACTAGGGACTTTAGCCTTTAAAATATCTTTGCTGCATTGGATCAGTCTCCTTTCTAGAACAGCCAAGAGCTTTCTAGCCTCGTGGCAGCAGCGCCTTGCATCGCTCAGACCTTAAAACAGTCAGCGCCGCGGATGCGGTTTTGAAAATTTATCAAAAAAAGTTGGTGCGGACAGATGAGTTTTGTGATGCGGATTAAATAATAATAGCCCATCCGCGCATCTCTAATACAAATGGAATGTTATTATGTGTCATGGAACATTGCGCTCCCCAACTCGCGAAAGGTCGGATTTACTCCATATTTTGATAAGTTTTGTTTAGAAAACCTTGAATCCATGTAGGCTAATATCATTAGACATAATCCATATCATTAGAATCAATGAATCCATGTCATTAGACACAACGAATCCATGTCATTAGACACAACGTGCACACATGTACAGGCCAATGTTTTTTTTGTTTTTGTTTTTTTGCGGTGACGACGGTGACAAGCTCAGACCCGCGGTTGGAGTCACGTGACCGCGGTATTGCGGTAATGCGGTAACCGTCCCAGCCCTAAAGACATGCTTGCTCAATACACTGCGTTTTTTTCACACCTCTGACAACTATGCAGTTAACATCATGCACGACTTGCTTGAAGGTGTAGTGCAGTACGAACTGAAACTTGTCTTTCAATACCTTGTCAAGGAAAAACTTTTATCTTTGGAATCATTGTCACAGAGAATTCAAAGTTTCAACTATGGATATAATGAGAGAAAAAAACAGGCCAAGTGGGTTGAAAATGGATGAGGGCAAAGATCTTGGATTGAATGCTATTCAGTCATGGTGCCTTGTGCGATACTCTCCTCTCATTTTTGGTGATCTAGTTGAAAGAAATAACAGTTATTGGAACCTGCTCCTCCTCTTGCTTCAAATCGTTAATATAGTGTTTTCACCAGTTGTTACTAACGGTAAGACATGTTATCTGAAGCGTTTAATTAATGATCATCACAAGCTTTTCAATTCTTTGTTTCCTGAGGAAAGACTTATTCCAAAGCATCATTTTATGATCCATTACCCAAGGTGTATTCATAAAATAGGCCCACTCCTTCATATATGGTGCATGAGGTTTGAGGCCAAACACAATTTTTTTTAAAAGATCTGTCAAGAATTTCTAAAATATAACAAAAGCATTGGTCAAACACCACCAGAGACAGCTAGCTTATTACTGGGAGAATTTAGATTTTCAGAGGTTTGATTTTGGTCCAGTGAAGAAGGAAGTGATTGATAGCTTGGATGGTGGTGAGGCTTTAATTGCAATGTTAAATGTGAATGCATACTCTGATGTGTCAACTACCGATTGGGTGAAGATCTATGGAATAGAGTATCAAATTGGTATGTTTGTTTGTATTAAAACAAATATGGAAGTTCCTGTTTTTGGAAAGATCACTAGTATCATTATAAATGAAGATCAAGCTTTCATTATGACTTGCACAGTTGATACTCTCTATTTTGTTGAGCACTTCTGTGCCTACTGTATCGAGGAGAGGGATGATTCATTTTCTGTTATTTCTATTGATGAGTTGATTTATTATAGATCCTATGATAAACAGTTCTCTAATGATATGGATGAAAATATATACATTGTGCCACATTGCCATGTTCTGTGACCCCTGCTATTGTTTTGTGTGATCTGTGCTATTGAGGCTGCCAATTAAGAAATGTTATTGTTAAGCAAATGCTATGTTTGTGGTGGTCTTGAAAATACAAGTTTTATCTGAACAAACTTTAATATTGATGTTTTTCTTCTTTGTAATAGTTAAGTACTAGGAATATACTGAATTCAAAAGTAAAATTGTACCATGTATAGCATTAGGGATTATAACTCCCTACAATGTTTATTTTTAAATATAAATCAACGCTAAAGTTGTTTAGAGTTGCTCTAGAGTTTAGAGTTGCTCTAGAGTTTCATTTTAAATCCTCTATAGTGTTACATAGCAGCAACTCTAGTCGGTGTTAAAACAGAATATACAAATAGTGTTAAATTTTGACACTGCACACTAGTGTTGTGTAAATTCAACACTGGCCTGTGTTGACTGGTGTTAAATTTCAACTACTGAGATTTGAAATTTACATCACAGTGTTGAGAAATTAACACTTTTAAAAGTGTAGTTTTAACTCAAAATAGTGTGGACCAATATAGACACTTTAAAAGTGTTGAAATTAACTCTATTGGTGTTGAATTAACCCTGCTGATTTTGCTGTGTATATATAAAATACACAATATAAAATACACTAACTAAAACACCTCCGCTCTGCATGTTACATAAACAGAAGGTTGATGGCATGCACTTTAAATGTATGCATGCTGAATCAATTAGAAAACAACAGAAGAGAATGTACATGTGCAATACAATGCACAAAATATGGCTAAGGCAAAAGATGATTGCATTGTCAACCGTTTTTGCTGCGTGGTTCTTGCAGCTAATAGTGAACAAAGGGGTACTGAGTCAGAAAAGTATCTCAGACTGGCAATAGGGAGAAAGATATCAGCTTTCATGTCTCAAAGAGATCCAACAGAGCTGGTTAAGTCATAGCTGCTCCAACAGGACAACTTGACACAATGAATGAGCGATGAAGAGTTTGTTACGGCACAAGCAGGCAAGTGCATGTACAGTTTAAGTCAGATGTTTACATACACTTTGATTGAAGTCATTAAAACTCATTTTTTAATCAATCCACAAATAGAATATTAGAAAACTATAGTTTTGGCAAGTTGTTTAAGACATATACTTTGTGTGTGAAATTAGTATTTTTTTTCCAACAATTGTTTACACAGATTGTTTTACTTTTAATTGACTAGGTTACAATTCCAGTGGGTCAGAAGTTTACATACACCAAGTTAACTGTGCCTTTAAGCAGCTTGGAAATTCCAGAAATTATGTCAAGCATGTAGACAAATAGCTTCTGATAGGTGGTGTACTGAATTGGAGATGTACCTGTGGATGTATTTTAAGGCCTACCATCAACCTCAGTGCCTCTTTGCTTGACATCATTGGGAAATCAAAAGAAGTCACCCAAGACTAGAGGTCGACCGATTAATCGGCTGATTTTTGCATTTTTTAACATAATCGGCATCGGCCAATATCCAAGTATATCAAGCCGATTATTAGGCAGGCGCATCTGTGGGCAGCCTAGTGTTGTTGTGGAACACGTGTTCGACGCACGCTGCCCCTAGAGTCATTTTCCAGCAGAGTGAGCAGACCTCATCCAGTGCTAAGTTCCTTGGAGAAAACGGTAAGGATTAAATTTATATAACTTCTTTATATTTAATTAAAAACTTTTGATATGTTACTGCCAACTTCGAGAAAAAACGCGACATGACGTTCGGCTACTTTGGATATTGATAGCGTAGTTGAAGTTGCATTATCACAGCAGAAGGGTTGCTATCATGTCACAATAAGTAAGCAAGAATTTTGCAATTACAGACAGTGAATCTGAGACTTTTATTTGTTCTGTTTGTGTGTCTTATATTTGAGAGGGTTGTCACTCAATGCAGAGAAATGTACCCCCAAAGAACGCAAGCAAGATACACACAGCTTCAATGCACAAACACATTGGGTTCGCAAAGTATCACGGTCATGACATTGGTCAGTCCCTTCCAAACACTACATTACTACAACTCTAGTGATGACAAATTTTAACCCATACTCATGTGCGTCTGTGTCATTTCCACCTACAAGGAGCATTGCAGCAAAGACAAAATGAGCCTAATGTCTGCTGTGCTATTGTCAAATCTACCAAACATGAACTTTAGCGGGTTGCCATGGACTCATTGTTAGGGTTGACAAGTCAGATCTCATGATTGCTACTGCTTATGCAGGTATACTTCCAGGGTTTACAACTTCCCTTAAGCATAACCACAAATATGCCAGGCATGCAGAAGGTCTTGGGCTTCAAAGAACTCTGACTCAAAGGTCAAACTGACCTTATTGTAAAGAAGAAAAGTTTTTGAAAATTTTAAGAGAAAGTCCACACATGACCTCAGACAATTTTAAGGAACTGATTATGGAAAGAAAATTACACACAGGCAGCACAAGAGAGCACTTAAACTCTATGCTTCAAGCATGAAGGGCACCAACTAATGCACCTCTAAGCCTTTTGAGCAACACAAATGTAATCTTGTCAGCTGTCTTAAAGTGATAGTTCACCCAAAAATGAAAATTCTCTCATGATTTACTAACCCTACTGGCATCCCAGATGTGTATGACTTTCTTTTCAGAACACAAACTAAGATTTTTAGAAGAATATTTCAGCTCTGTAGGTCCTCACAATGCAAGTGAATGGGTGCCAAAACTTTGAAGCTCCAAAATCCACATAAAGGGAGCATAATAGTCAATATTGCAGCCATTTGCCAAATTCTTCTCCCTGCCCAGTGGTGGGCGGCATGCAAGAAGAATGTGAATCACCAAAAACAGATGGAGAATATAAAGGTGAAAGTTAAAGTGGAGATTGACTGAGCAGGGTGAAAATTTATAGTAAAAAAGGACTTAAATAATTATCTGTTTCTTACTCATATCGCTTCAGAAGATACAGATTTTACCACCAGAGTCCAGAGTAGTAGTAGTATGTTTTATTTAATGCCATGTCAGCGATCAAAGCTATTTTCATGGCAAGAATTCAATTACAAAAAACAAATATCATATAAATACAATAAAAACAAAACAAATATAAATAGCAAGTCATATTATACAATATTTTTTTTAAGATTAATATATGATAAGAAATCCAAAACCTTTTCAGGCACAATCTCATTAAATAAGTCCTTTAACGAGATAACTTCATAAAAGAGCATTCTACTTGTGTTAAGACCAGGACAATCTAGTAAAATATGTTTGACAGATAAGGGAATATTACAAAACATACATAGGGTTGGGTCTTCACCTTTAAGCAAAAAGGCATGGGTCAGATTTGCGTGACCTATAAGACATCTGGTGTAGACCACTTGATCAAATCTTGTTTTAAAATTGATAAAAGGTCTGTTTGAAATTTCCGGATGAATTACATACAACTTGTTGTTCTTGCACATATTCCACTCTTCTTACCACTTATTTAAAATATATCGGTTAATAATCGGTCTGATATCTGAGGGAGGGATTTGACATTCATTAACTTCCTGATTAAGAGCTTCCTTAGCAGCTGCATCAGCTTGTTCATTTCCTGAAAGGCCAACATGTCCTGGAACCCAGCAAAAAATAATGCTGAAGAACTGATTTAGTAGATAATCCACTTTGGTTAAGATGCAGTCCACTAAAGGATGGTCAATTTTTAAAGTGTCCATTGCTTGAAGGCAGGATTTAGAGTCAGTAAAAATTATAAAAAATTTTTGCAGAGAATTTTCAATGTGCTCCAAAGCTAAAAGTAAAGCATGAGCCTCAGCAGAGAAAATTGAGCACTGTTTTGGAATATGAATT
Source organism: Xyrauchen texanus (assembly GCF_025860055.1). Classification (NCBI taxonomy): domain Eukaryota; kingdom Metazoa; phylum Chordata; class Actinopteri; order Cypriniformes; family Catostomidae; genus Xyrauchen; species Xyrauchen texanus. Next base: position 36,001,298 of record NC_068288.1, read on the forward strand.
CCATAGCGTTGATTTCCAGTCACCATTGCTGCCGTTACACTGTTTTTCATCTTCGAGCCATCTGTGAATATAGGTACATGGGAGGGGAATTGGTTTCTTATTTCCAAATATTGCTGTCTATATACATTTGGATGGGTCACCCCTTTCTTCTGATGAGTCAAGTCCAAATTGATATTAGGCTTCTTTAGTTTCCAGGGAGATATAGAATTGAATTGTATTTGGGTTAGAATGTTCAAATTTATATTCAAGTTCTCCAAATGAGGTTTAATACGAATACCAAAGGATCTGATACTTTTAGGTTTGCTCTCATACAAAGGAGTAAATTGTGGGTTGAAGATTGAAGAATAAGCGGGGTTGGTTTTATTTGCCTTTATTTTGATAGCATATTGGAGTGAAAGCTTCAATCGTCTGTTTTGAAGTGAAGGTTCATTGGCTTCGATGTACAAGCTTTGCATCGGCGAAGTTCTAAATGCTCCCAAGGCGAGTCGTAAGCCCTGATGATGTACTGAGTCCAACATCCGCTTATATGATTCTCTGGCAGAGTCATAAATTATGCTTCCATAGTCCAGCCGGGAACAAATTAGTGTTCTATAGAGTCTCAAAAGAACCATGTAATCTGCTCCCCATTTTGTTTTTGCCAGTACTTTCATTATATTCATGGCTTTAAGACACCTGTTTTTAAGTGCTTTCAAATGAGGCAGGAAAGTCATTTTGTTGTCAAGAAGGAGTCCTAAGAACTTAATTTCTTTAACAACATTAATCGGTTCTCTATTAATGAAGAGTTCAGGGTCAAGATGAAGGGATCGCTGGATACAGAAGTGGGTACAGACTGTTTTTGATTTAGAGAATTTGAATCCATTTTCAACTGACCACTGATATATTTTGTGAATGCATAACTGCAGTTGTCTTTCAATTGTACTCATGTTCTTCCCTCTATAGCAGATGCAGAGATCGTCCACATATAAGCTGCAGAATATATTAGATCCAATGATACTCTCAATGCTGTTTATTTTAATACTGAAGAGAGTGACAGAAAGAATGCTTCCCTGAGGAACTCCAATTTCTTGTTTGTGAATATCCGACAAGGTGTTTTCTACTTGGACTTTGAAATATCTGCTGGTCAAAAAATTGGAAATAAAGATGGGTAATCGTCCTCTAAAACCCATGTGGTAAAGATCTTTCAAAATCCCATATCTCCATGTTGTATCACATGCTTTTTCCAAGTCAAAAAAGACGGCAACAACATGTTCTTTTCTAATGAAACCATCTCTAATATAAGTTTCCAGTCGGATTAATTGATCCAAGGTGCACTTTCCACGTCTAAAGCCACATTGATAGTCACTTATTTGTTTCTTCGACTCCAGAGTCCAAACATGCCGATTATTTACCATTCTCTCCATCGTTTTACAGAGGCAACTGGTAAGAGCGATTGGTCGGTAGTTATTTGGATCTGAATGGTCTTTTCCTGGTTTAGGTATAGGAATTACGGTTGCTTCTTTCCAGGAGGGTGGTATTTGTCCAGAAGACCAGACAGAGTTAAAATTATCTAAAAGAAGAGATAATATGCTTTGGGGTAAGTGCTTTAAGAATTGATAATGAATTTGGTCTGGCCCTATAGCAGTGTCATGGGAACATTTTAAAGAGTGTATTAATTCATCCATCTTGAAAGGTTGATTATATACTTCTTCGTTATCAGAACAGAAGTTCAATTTTTCCCTTTCCTGCTGTATTCGAATTAACTGGAACTCAGGAAGGCAGTTTTCTATTGACGAATTCTTTTCAAAAGATTCTGCTAATGTGTTTGCTATATCCATTTCCTTTGTCTGGAGAATATCTAGTTTTTTAATATGTTGGATATTAAATCCATTTCCAATGTTCTTCATTTTGCGAATCATGTTCCAGATCCTCTTCGTGGGAGTATAGCATGTTAAACTTGATACAAATTGTCTCCAGCTTTGCTTTTTGCTTCATTTAAAATTCTGCGAGCTTGAGCTCTACAAATTTTAAAAGATATAAAATTAGCCGTTGAAGGCTGTTTATTAAAAAGTCTTTCCGCCTTTTTCCGTGCCCCGATAGCTTTTTTACACTGCTCGTTAAACCAGGGGTTAGCTTTACAGTGCGATTTAGAGGATGTCTTTGGAATTGTTTCATTTGCAATATCAATTAACTGTTCAGTAAAAGTTTCTATAGAGTTCTGATTGTCTTGAGTTGCTGAAATAAATTTTTCATAACACATAATTTCGAAAGAAGGCCAATTTGCTTTTTAAGTTGCCATCTTGAAGGTCTTTGTTGGACATCCGATTGAGGGAATGAGGTAATAAGTGGAAAGTGGTCACTCCCACATAAATCGTCCCAGACCCGCCATGTACAATCTAAAAGATTTCAGCACTGCATATAGTCAAATCAATTGCAGAATATGTGCCATGACCTGGATGAAGGTAGGTTTTGGTTCCATCATTTAGTAAACACAAGTCATTTTTATGTATAAAATCCTCCATTCTCTTTCCTTTAGCATCACATCGATCTTCTCCCCATAAAGGATTATGGCTATTAAAATCACCCATAAGTATAAATGGAGTCGGCAATTGTGCTACGAGTTTGTCCAATTCTTTCAGTGTAATAACTTCGCTGGGAGGTATGTAGATACAGCATAATGTAATGACTCTATGAAAGGTGATACGTACTGCTACTGCCAGTATTTGGGTATCCAGTACAATGTGACTGTGAATAATATCCTTTTTAACCAAGACAGCTGATCCACCAGAAGGTCTTTGTGCATTTGGTCCATAGACATTAAACAGTCTAAAATTTTTAACAGTCAGGGGATCATTTGGAGATAAGTGAGTCTCTTGAATACAATAGGCAAGGGGTTCAAAACAGAAGTTAAACGTTGCAGCTCTGCAAAATTAGCTTTTAGACCCCGACAATTCCACTGGATTAAAAGATTACTCATCTTCAAGTGGGAAGGATAGGTACAAATCCTTTATTCTTACACTTAGGGGAAAGACTACGACTTCGACTAGTCGTAGGTTCTGACATTTCGACATCTTTTGGGTTGTCATGTTTTGAAGTTCTGTTTTTATCTTGGTTTGGTAGTCGAGTTAATGTATTTTGAGGTTTCCTTTTCTCTCTGGGTTCTCTTTGTTCCAACTGGGTATCTTGAGTCGGGTTGGTTTGGATACATACATTCTTGCTTTTTTGTGAAGATGAATTCTTAATATTACTAATAACTTGAGGTTTGTCTGTAGAAATCCAAGTCAGTTCCGTCTGAGTACTAATATCTCAAATATTTGGTTTGACCACAGCAGAGTAGGATCTATTCAGCGTGAAGGCAGGGAGACCTTCAACAAGTTTTCGGGCTTCAGGATAGCTCACCTTCTTTGTGTGTTTAATTTTTTGTATTTCCTTCTCTTTAATCCAAGCAGGGAATTTCTTTGATGAGGCTGCATGGTCACCAAGACAGTTTTTACATTTAGCAGAATTAGTACAGTTTGTTTCATGGTCATCCTTACCACAATTGTGGCAAACAGCCTTATTTTTGCATCCAGCAGAACCATGACCAAATTTCTGACATTTAAAACATCTCAACGGGTTTGGTATGTAGATATCTACAGTGACACTTAGGTATCCTATTTGAATTCTCTCTGGCGGGAGAGGTCTGTTAAAGGTCAGAATGTATGTTCCTGTTGGAATTACTTGTCCATCTTTTTGATACTTATTCTTTTGACATCAATCACACCTAGATGATTCAGTTCTGAGGTTATGTCAGCTTCATCCATGTCTTGCAATTCTCTGGTGCGGATCACTCCTTTGCTGTTATTCAGAGAAGGGTGACAGAATGCTCTCATAGTGACTCCAGCCAGATTTGTTGCTCGTAATAAGTTCTCGGAGTTTGCTTTCCGAGCGCACTCCACCAAAATTTGTCCCGATCGCAGCTTTTTAATATCCTTGACTGTTCCTGCTATTCCTGTGATTCCTTTCTGAATAGCAAAAGGAGACAGTTTAGTGAGAGGGCTGTCAATTGATAGAGACTCAAGTAAAATAAATCTTTGCCAATTTCCTTCTTTTGAAGAAAAAATGTTAGTGGTTAGATCGACTTCCAAATCTTGATCCAGTATCCGTTTTTTGGTGTTTTGTTTATTTGCCATGTTTAGAAAGAATAGATTCATCATCTCTGCTCCTCACCCACCTCGGAGTCCTACAAGGGGATGTACAGTGCCGCGGGATTCCACCGGATGTACACCAAGGATACAGATATGATATACTTGAGCATATAAATACAAGATTTATACTACTCAATTGACCCTACGCCAGTGCCTTCTGGAAGAGGTGAAAACTAAATAGTTGGTTGTAATTCTGAACCAAGTCCAGGGCAAATCCTGACAAGCCGATTGATTGGAATGGGCCATTCCAACCCCTCGTCTGAATGAAGTAGGAGCCAAAGTTGGATATATGGCGGCCGCAGCAGGCCACAATCCTCAAGCACCAGGATCTCTTCCTCCACTGACAGGAGTCGCAACTCACGGCGTACAAGTTGTCCCATTTGTCGCCTCTTACGATCAGCAAGGGGGTGCTAGGGACCTATTCTACCCCGGGTCCCCACAGGGAAGAGTCCAGAGTAGTCTGGCGTACATTTATTTTGCCCTTATGTGGATTTTGGAGCTTCAAAATACTGGCACCTATTCACTTGCATTATAAGGATCTACAGAGCTGAAATATTCTTCTAAAACTCTTAATTTTTGTTCAGCAGAAGAAAGTCATTCACATCTGGGATGGCATGAGAGTGAGTAAAAATTTCGTTTTGGGTGAACTAACCCTTTAAGTCTATTGTATTAAAAGGTACATTTCATCCTTAGGTATTCAACTTACTCCTAAGAGGGATCAAATATGTAATTGAACTGCTGTGACTGGAATAGTGTCACTTTTAGTCCTCATGCACTAAATCACATGATGGGGGATGTCAACTGATCAGGAAGAACCACATTAAAATGAGTGTTAGTCTTGTGACTAACACCAGAAACTCCCACATTGTCTAAACAAACTCCAATACTGTGCACTCGAAATGGAGAACTCCTCCATGTTTTATATACTAACTTTTGATTCGGACTCTTATCACAGAAATATTAGTGTTATATAACATAAACAATTCCTGATTTTCCTAATGTGCTTGTATATTAAATTCTGGATGTTAACTAAACACATGGAAGTTCCTCTATATCTTACAACGACATCTTTAAGATTTACACACCGCCTGAAAAATATTAGGGGCACTAATCGTTAATGAATATCCTTATTGATTAGTTGGATAGCTGCGCACGGAGAAGCTCCGTCAGTGATGTCACTTTACAGCCCAGTGAAATGCAAGATTAAATTCATTTGAAAAACGAATTCGACACGTTGAAGTGGCAAAAACACGACCCAAGTCATCCAGCACACAGGAGCATTTTATAAATGCTTCAAAGAAGATCATAAGCATACAGTGTAATGTGGACCTTTTGCTGAATGATGCTTTGAAAGAGTGATTGTGCTGTTTGATGCCCTTAAGAGTTGTTTCTATCCAGCCCATAACTAACATTTTACTGCTATTTTCTACATTTTAGAATGTATACATGATATGAATTAAAAAAATTCAATTTCACAAAACTATCTTAACCACAAGCGAGTCTCCATAAAGCTTCAGAGAGCAAGTGCACAAATGATCCACATCAATCAAACCGATCGCAATGGAGAAAGGGAGCACAATCAATTTGATTAAAATGTGCTTAGCAGTTTAGTAATCGTGCAACATCATACCTCGATTTCAGTTTCAAATGTAATCAATAGAGCAGCTTTCATGGATATCACACTTATGTCCCAGAGGCCCAAGTGTGTCGGTTTTAATGTGTTTTAGATTATTTCTCCACAAAATGTGAGCACATGTAATACAATGAGCATGAGACTTTTCAGCGCAGTGAGTGAATCTGCACTGCATTTATAGATGATTGTACTATATTAACGCTGTATATAAATGTACAATAATGCTACATTTTATACTCTGGCAAACATTATTTTACAGGATAAGCACTACCATTAAAATTTATAAATGTTTAGAAACGTGTAATAAGTGATAATATATTTTTTAATTACACTATTAATTTGAAATACGTAAAATGTATGTGTGTTATCAGCTTGTGAATCATAATTATGAATTTTTCAGCTGGGCAGAATTATTATAATTTCTATTCCGGTGTCACCATTGCCCTCTGCTGGTCTCGATGGATCATTTTGTACTTTACTGAACAGTGCTTTTTCTTACATTTTACAAGTAGGCTAAGTTAAAGGAAATGTTTTGCATGGGTCCTAAAAGAAATAGTAATAATAAGATTATTCAAACTGAACTTTTCATGATTCAGGCTTTGTTTAAAGTTTTGTGGTAGTATCAAATTGCGAACCAACTCCTCACCCTTTATCGTTTCTGTTTTAAACAGCACATTTTCAAATTAAATACAGGAAATAGCACAGTTTTTTTTGTTGAAAATAAATAATTGAATATGCAAAATAATCTTTAGCAGCCTTCCAATGGATCAACATTTAACCAACAAAGTGCTAAAACAAGGGAGCAAAGAGAAGCATCTGTGCAGGAAGCTACATCAAAATTGCACAAAAGTATTCTTTTGTCCAATATTTTATTTAAAATGGCCTAGTTCAAAACACTGTAAAACAACAGGGATCGATAATCGTAGGAACACAACCTGTGCAGAATACAATTAAACTATCTTTATATAAAATATTGAAGCACCACACTGCACACTAAAACTTAATCTGAACAGAGCATTTGTATCAGAAATGTCATAAAGTTACCACAAAAGAGTGCAAAGTCACAGCTCCACTTTGTGATAGACAGTTTGACATTTCTGTGCCCACGTGAAGGGAAAGACAAAAGTAACACCAGAAATCAGCATTTTATCACCATTGAAGAATAGCAACAAATGTTTAGCCAATTTTCCTTTTGAACAGTATTGTTAATTATTTCATGAGCTAATTCATCTAATATTTCATAATGTAGGCTAATCATTTTTTATTCTAATCCACTGGATAGGCTACAATAAGAATTGCGTGGCATGTCACATTGCATATGTCTAGCTTTCATATGTGCATATTGCATATTAGAGGTTGACCGATTAATCGGCCGATTTTTAGCATTTTTTACATAATCGGCATCGGCCAATTTCCAAGTATATCAAGCCGATTATTAGGCAGGCGCATCTGTGGGAAGCCTAGTGTTGTTGTGGAACACGTGTTCGACGCACTCTGCCCCTAGAGTCATTTTCCAGCAGAGTGAGCAGACCTCATCCAGTGCCTAAGGAAGGAGCTAAGTTCCTTGGAGAAAACAGTAAGGATTAAATTTGTATAACTTCTTTATATTTAATTAAAAACTTTTGATATTTTACTGCCAACTTCGAGAAAAAAAGCGACATGACATTCGGCTACTTTGGATATTGATAGCGCAGTTGAAGTTGCATTATCACAGCAGAAGGGTTGCTATCATGTCACAATAAGTAAGCAAGAATTTTGCAATTACAGACAGTGAATCTGAGACTTTTATTTGTTCTGTTTGTGTCTTATATTTGAGAGGGTTGTCACTCAATGCAGAGAAATAAGTAATAAAAAAGATACCAACGCACTATATGCTATTGAAGGACTGGCTTTGGTAAGCTCGGACGTTATCGGTTCTTCTGTCGGTACTGGAGAAATTAAGAAAATACATGTAGGCTATTACTGCTATAAAGAGAAAGTTATTTTATCTCGCCAGGCATTTCTATGTATAATAATTCTATGAAACCATTTGTCTGTGATGCAATTTAGCTATTCGCAGTCAGAGAGTGAGAGAGAGAGAGAGAGAGAGAGAGAGAGAGAGAGAGAGAGAGAGAGAGAGAGAGAGAGATCTTGCGCACAGCGAGCACAACACAGCCCAGCTTAATGAGTGACAGAACTAAACATTCAAACGTAGCCTGGTTTAGATCTGTGATTATTAGTCTGATTTTATTTTATATTTCGCCTTCCAAAGATTATAAATAGAATATTTATACATAAGCCGCATTCTGTCTAGCACAACTTCCTTCCCTTCACAGCGGTGCACTGACATTCCTCCCTAAAACTCAAACTTAACGTCAGAATCAGCACGATCGGTGATTGTTGTAAAATGCAGTCTAGCTACTGTTGCTAAATTGCGGGACGCGTTTAATAATAAAAAGAGTGCAAGAGATATCGTTCCCAAGGCGGCGCGCGCTCTGAAACACACCGCAACGAGACAAGCAAAGTATAGGCTACTCTGGGTTTCATGTGCGCATCTAAACGATCAAATATACACAAAAATATGTCAAAACGACCAACTGGGAGATTCACTTAAACACAGTTTATGTCTTAAATGGACGTAGTTATGGAAATAGTTGGGAGAAAATATGCTGCATCAGGAGTCTATTAGATCTGAACTCGGTCTTAAAGGGGAAGCATCCTAATAAACATGCCGACGATTGAGCCATTACTGCGAATCAAACAACAAAAGGCAAAGAGAAAATCACTTACAGCTCTTGAATGAATAACTTCTGCATTAATAAGCATTAATCTATCTATGATAAACTATGCAGTGTTATTTTACAATTGATTACTTTATTAGATTTCTTTTTAGACCACACCTGAACAGTAATGTTAGTGGACCTTCCTGAAATTAAATCACTGTGCCTATATAACGTTTATCTTTGTGTAATATATATATATTATAACAAAAAGAACCGTTAAGAATACAGTTGAAGTACCGGATCGATAAGCAGTATCGGTAAGATAGTAATACCACTAAAACCTTAACGATACCCATCCCTAGTTATGCCTGTGCTTCTCTTGGATGCTCTGAATATTGGATTATGTGTCTGGATTGCCCCTTAATTAAAGCTGCATTTGGATCTCAACCTTCGTGTCTCTGAGCAGTTCGTAACACCTGCTTTGTTTATTTAATATATTTGTTATACATTATTTATACAATATGTTTTTACATTATACATTTTTAATTTAAGTGTCAAGTGTTCAATAAATGTATTTGTTGAGAAATTTTGTCTATCTTAAGTAATAATTTGTGTTACATTTTCTTACAAATAAAAGGTTCAAATAAGAGGTTAAAAAAAAGCACATATCGGCCAAAATAAATCGGCTGCATTAATCGGCCGACCCGGATTTCAAAAGATCGGCATCGGCCTGAAAATACCAATATCGGTCGACCTCTATTGCATATTATATCTGTAGGAACATTATGACTTAATGAATGTTGATGTTATGCAGCGGATAAACAAGTCTGACGTGTTGAATCACGTGTTGCAGAGAAATAGCATCCAGTTTGCAATCAGCACATATAACTTAAAGGAACAACACCGGGCTTTCTGAACATAATCTCCTTCACAAATCCCATTTAATAAATAAAAACACGTATACAGAAAAGATGAACATAAATCTTGGGTTATAAACTCAAAAAGGCTTGGACTGGAGGACTGTTTAGCTGCAATAACAACAATATACCCAACTCACTACTTCAATAGTAGAACTACTTACTGACAACACAGTTAATAACTTTAGACTGATCCAGCATCTAGACTTCTGTTTTAAAGAAGTTTACCTCGACCAGTTTAGCTGTCTCTCTCTCTTGAAACCGAAGGGTCTAGGATTAAACAGAGCTCAGAAAATAACATTATAATAACAACTAGTTAAAAGGGTCAGAGATGCTTCAAACTTATTGACAGTCTACATTCACTACATTTGGAGCTGAACATAAAAGACACCATCAACTACGCACAACAAAATAACTGCTGATCCTCTGAGAGCTAACATTAGCCGGTTAGCGTTCTCAAAACTGTAGAATTAAAAACTAAATATATCTTTATCAGCCATATACTTTGAATCTAAGTTAATTTAGCTGCACTTTATTTCAGTAAAGTAAGTGTAATCATCACATGGTGTACTGCACCGACGGTCAGTCACTTGGATTTATTGAACTAGCTCGTGCTAACAGTCCAGCTAACCGCAAACACTCACCGCGATTACGTTCACAAACGTCGTCTTCCCCGAATACTGCAGCCCGACTAGGGTTAACTCCATCTCTTCCTTCCAGAAGAGAGACTTAAACCAGTCCAGGAGGCGGTTAATCAGTGCCAACATTTTGAGACGCTGGATTTGCAGGTCTGTGTTGTGTTTGTTTGCAACGTTTTTACCACTATAGTAGTAGCGTAGTGTTTGGAAGGAACTGACCGCTGTCATATGACCGTGATACTTTGCAAACCCAATGTGTGTTCATGCCCATTGAAGCTGCGTGCATCTCGCGCAGGATTGCAGCTAGCCGTCAAAACAGGTCTTGAATGCGTTCTTTGGGTGTGCTGCTTTATTTTGATCTTATATAGACTCGGCCATGCCGCCATATACACTGGTGGCCAAAAGTTTGTAATAATGTACAGGTTTAGCTGTGTCGGAAGGAAATTATTACTTTAATTCACCAAAGTAGCATTCAATTGATCACAAAGTATAGTAAGGACATTAGCCTACTGATGTAAAAAAACAACATTTCGTTTTTGATCAAATCTAGACAGGCCCCATTTCCAGCAGCCATCGCTCCAAAGCCTTATCTTTGAGTAATCATTTGGTACTAGAAAATCACTTGTCATTTTATCAAACACAGCTGAACGCTATTTGGTTCATTAAATGAAGCTTATTGTCTTTGTGTTTGTTTTTGAGTTGCCACAGTATGCAAAATGTCTTAAGAGCAATATTACATCAAAAATGGCAAAAAAGAAACAGCTTTCTCTAGAAACTCCTCAGTCAATCATTGTTTTGAGGAACGAAGGCTGTACAAGAAAAAGAAACACAGACATTGGACAACAGATAATTGGAAAAGAGTGGCATGGATCTTAACCTCATTGAGCATTTGAGTGATCAGCTACTGTAAGGTGAGTGAGAAATGCCCAACAAGACAGCTACATCTATGGCAAGTGCTACAGGAAGTGTGGTGTGAAATGTCACCTGAGTATCTGGACAAACTGACAGCTAGAATGCCAAGGATCTGCAATGAGATGTCTTTGAAGTAGAAGTTCTGAATATTAGTTTCAAATTGTAATAGTAATTTTTCACATTATTAATATCCTGAATATACACTGTGATCAGTTGAATGACACTTTGGTGAATAAAAGTACCAATTTCTTTCCATTAAAGCAAAATCTGTACATTTTTCCAAACTTGTGACTGTCAGCGTATAGTATAACTTATGTAAATTTTTGTCAATATCATAAACATAAAATGTTTGAAAACTGAAAATGTGCATCATTTATTGACAAAACTGTCCAATGATTTTTGGAACCCACACAAATATATAGCCTGCCATCCAACCAATGAGCATAGCTATCAGCTGATATGGATAATCTCAAACTGGCCAAATATTAGAAGATTAATCAGCCTGTAAAAAATGTAGTAAGTCATTTCAATAATATAGTAGTTTATTTCACTCTCACTACATGTATTTGACAACGTTAACACGTTAATAACGTACGATTAATTATGCAAAAAATAATGCATTAAAATAATTAACATATTTAATCGCATGCTTGTAGTACCACCTGTATACTCCAGAGGGCAGTAAGTGAAATTTCAGCTGTGTGAGCAACACACAGTTTATACAGTGAAGAAAACAACACAGATATGCGTTACTAAGGGTTCAAATGCGAACTAAGGGATCTCAATATGTGTTTAAAGATTGAGTATTAAACTATATTTAACTTGACACAGTGACCTAAACATTTTATTTTTATGAGGCAACACACCCAAGACGCGACACAAGCATGTCTGACACAGGTCGTATGGTAGGATGCGGGACAGGTTTTATCTTTATTATTATTTCGGCATCATTTTATTTCATCCTCCTTTAATTACAAAATAACTATAAAAAAAAAGTTAATAAAAAGTTAAAAACACTGAACATGCGCAGCGCAGCCTTTTTTTTTTTTTTTTGCTAGAGCGGGAAAACACTGGGGAAAAAACTGCAACAGAAAAATGGATCTATCCGGAGCTCCCGAGAAGAAAAGTGTCTTCGTTCATAAAGAATTGGAAAAACTATATACAGTACATGGTTAAAACCAGTTACAGGTGACCCTAAAAAAGGAGAGTGCAGGGTATGCCACCGAAGTTTCACGGACCGCTCTGCTGAAACAGTTCAGTACCCCAAACATGACAGCTCTGATATCTTTGGCTTTGAGCTGTCACCAACGCGTTCGTTGAGAGGGTGTTTTCACTGATGACCGCTGCGTGGACAGAGACAAGGAACTGAGTATCTGTGGACCTCATCAAAAATGAACTCCTGGTGAAAGTGAACACCTACACCTGCCAGGAATTCTACAGTCATAATGAATGAGAAGGCCCTACTCGAAGCAGCCAGATCAGACAAAAATAAATAAATTCAAGATGCACTAAATCCGGTAAGAACGCATTTAATCTTTCTAGTCTTTAATAATGGAATTGATGTGCTTATTTAAATGGGCTTTTTAAAGATATATTATATTTACACAGAGTAGGTCTGAGCTGTTAAAATTAGTTTGTATTGTAGACCTCATGCCAAACTGAGTGACGTTCACAGCTCCGTCATTAACATTTAACATCACTGCAAAAATACATCTAATATAAAATCAATATTTATTCACCTTGTACAATAATAGTAAGTTAAATCTCCCTCGTATCCCTCATTGTCCCACAAAATCAGGTCTGCTGACCTGCAACAGAGCAATAGCCAGGTGGTCACCCTATGTATACCCTTGGCTTGTTTCTTAAAAAAAAAAAAAAAATGTCTGACGCAGGTGTACATTGACGGGATCTTAAACAAGCCCTCATAATAAATCTCCAACTTATTGACAAATTCACTTGTGAAATGTATGGAATGATGTGAACTGTATGCCAATGATTGACTTATGATCAATAATATGGTAATAAACAATACATTGTATCCTAAAGCCACTTTTATATTGTTTTATCAATTATTAACTCTTCTGCTAAAAGAATGTAATGGATTTTAATTATCTGAATATTTTTTATTATATATATATATATATATATATATATATATATATATTATTATTATTATTATATATATATTTTTTTTTTTTAAATATTTATAGATAACTATTTATAATTATTTCATCATGTATGAATTGTTATTTGAGGGCTTTCTCAGCAAATATTTGTATATGTGATTAATCGTGATTAATTAATTATGTACACCATAATACACCATGTAATTAATTCGATAAAAATGTTTATCGATTTACAGCCCTAATATATATATATATATATATATATATATATATATATATAAGGTCTATTTAGCAAGACCGGTGCAGTTTTTGGCAAAATCTTTGGATTATGAGGTTTAGATGTACATATAAAACGAGGCACGTACATAGGCATAAACTGTATTTCATTTAGTAAATAATGTGCCCTATTAAACCTTACAGATCTTCAAAGAGACAAATATAGCTTACCACCCTACATAATTACAGGCAATCAGAAATAATAAAAAATATCAATACAATAAGACAACTCAAACATGAAGAATTATATTTTTACAAGAAGTTAAAATTGAATTAGGCCTACTTACATAATGTTTAAGTACATAAGTTACATAATTACAAAATTCTGTATCTGCTGTTACCTACTCTTTTTAAAATCTGAAAGTCTATCCTTCACTTAGAAGGTAGCAAATAGCAGATAAATGTGAACAGTAAACATCCTCTTGGATAAATCAGCCTCGGAGAGCAAATGTTTAATCATAGCAAAATCACACCACCTTTTGCTACTTTCTTCTTTGCAACTTCTTACATGAATCCTTATTGGAATTGAATCGATGAGAACTTTGTGCAGTTGAATAGAGTCACCAATGAATAAACTCTTGTTTATTCCTTCCACAGGCAAAGAGACCATCTATGATCTGTAAAGCTGCATTATTTGGTTCATCTTTACATAAATTAAAAACTGATTTTCAAAGATGTTATGCTGCAATCCAGTTGTCATTCAGTCAAAATTGAAGAGAAACTTTTCCATTGACTGTTCATCAAATCACAGAGAGCTTTCAAGGACAACTGAGGACATCGCAATTGAGAGAGATTTCCAAGGCTGTCTTGGAGTCTCTGTCATCACCAATTTCCTCCTTGGATAGTTGGCAGTTACATGCATCTGAGGGTAAAACCATCCTATGAGTACATGGTTGGCTTTCTGTAAAGATATGCAATTATATCAGACACCTATGCATTTGCATTGTATGAACTTGCATACAGATTTTACAGTATGTAAAGTACATACAGAGATATTCTTCTAAATATCTTACACATATGGGATGGCATGAGGGTGAGTAAATCATGAGAGAATTTTCATTTGGGTGAACTATCCCTTTAATACAGCCCTGGTAGTGACACATGTCTACATAGCATGGCACATACAGGTATATGGTATTCCAAATTACTTCAAATACCATTCTAAGAAACATGTTCATATCATCTTACTTTTGTAAGAGTTCAATAATATATATTTTGCATATTGTCATAAATATTTTGCATGGAACATAAATTTTCTTAAGCACAGGTAATTCTGTGCGTTACTGCGGCCCTGTGGAATAAATCACGTACCGCCAGTTTCTTTTATTTTATTTTTATTTTTTTATTGAATGTAGCAATGGCAAATATTTTCCAAAAGTTTCGTATCATTTAGCAGAACTTATAGAGATTGATAACTGAAAGAGTATGAAAATGTCACTTACTTTTTCTGTGCCTCCTGTGTTTGAAAGTTTGAAAAGCAGTATGCATGATAAGTACCAGGCAGATAAACACAGTGATTGTTAAACAAGCCGTCATAATAGGATGAGAAGACTGGCTTCTTTTTTCTCCTTTTTCTGGGTGATCTGTTAGGAAAAGTGTAAGGAGTATGCTAAAACTGTTAAACTGAACTAAATGAAACAGATTTAGTTTAAAATGTCTTAAAAAATAAAATCTAAAAAAGCATAAAAAATACATATTTTTGTTAGTAATACAAGGAGTATTTGCGAACTGTGTTTGACTTGAATGAATTAGTGTCCTTTAATCAAAAACAAAGTAGGATAACACTTAATAAGGTTATAATAAGGTTGTATTTGTTAAAATAGTTTACACATTAGATATCATAAACTAACAATAAACAATACTTTTACAGCATTTATTAATCTGTGTAAATGTTAATTTCTACATATACAATTTTAGTTTTTACATGAAAAGTTGTATGTTACATTAGTTAATGAACAAAACATTAAACAATAGTATTTTGATAAATTATTATAACAAAGCATTGTTTATTGTTAGTTCATGATCCCTAATTAATGTTATTGAATAAAACCTTATTGTAAAGTTTTACTTAAAGTAGCCTATACATGTATATTGAATATACTGTATATTGCGTTTTTTATATTCGGTTCTCACTGTCATGTAAAACCTGAAAAA
Source organism: Xyrauchen texanus (assembly GCF_025860055.1). Classification (NCBI taxonomy): domain Eukaryota; kingdom Metazoa; phylum Chordata; class Actinopteri; order Cypriniformes; family Catostomidae; genus Xyrauchen; species Xyrauchen texanus. Next base: position 36,016,819 of record NC_068288.1, read on the forward strand.
TATCAGGAAATGTCATGAAAAAAAAAATTATCTCCTTTTCTTCCCAATTTGGAATGCCCAATTCCCAATGCGCTCTTAAGTCTTCGTGGTGGTGTAGTGACTCCGCTCGAGCCGCATCTTATCACGTGGCTTGTTGAGCTCATTACCATGGAGAAGGGATGGTAAGATTCACCAATTCGCAACGTTGCATTGGCATACAAGTTAACAATGCGATGCATCGATGTAAAAAAGTGTGCATCGGATACAAGTTGGCATTTATATCGCGATGCATCGTTTCTTTAACATATTTGCATCGGTAAAAAACGATTTATTTATATATAATTATTGTTAGATGCGCTATACTTTTATTATTTTGAAAGTGATCAATCATTTGTGACCAATATTTTTTATGTAGATTGATTCCTCCTCTCTAAACTGTTTCTCCAGCGCGTTCACTCATCACCACTGCTGCTACGTGAAAATGACGTATCACAACAATACGGAGACCGAGGCCTGTCCTGAGAGTCACGTAGATTTGGTGGGCGATTCAGCTCTGCCTCTGCCATGTTAATCTATATGGAAGATTCAGCCCTGCCCCTGCCATGTTAATATGGAAGATTCAGCTCTGCCTCTGCCATGTTAATCTTTATGGAAGATTCAGCTCTGCCTCTGCCATGTTAATCTTTATGGAAGATTCAGCTCTGCCTCTGCCATGTTAATCTATATGGAAGATTCAGCTCTGCCTCTAATCTATATAGATTAACATGGCAGAGGCAGAGCTGAATCTTCCATCAAATAATTACAAATCCAATGTTTGGAAACATTTTGGGTTTTATAAGAGATATGGAGATTTTGATAAAACCATGCCATTTATAAAATATGTCATGCCAGTACGACTAATTTAACAACACTTGAAGCGCCGACATGAAAGCACACTCGCCTGCTGGCAAGTTACGGAACATTTCTTCATTGTTTATCCCTGAGCATCTTTAAATTGTTTCACTGTTAAATGTGTGAACTGATTAAAGTGTAACTGGAGACAGAACAGGAAAAGAACATCTGGTTTTATTTAATCTTTTTTTTTTTTTAACTACACTACAAAGGCCTTTTTGTGCAAGGTACATGCATAAGAAGTCAGAAGGCACTTAAGTTTATTTATGATTTGCTGTTGATCTGAACCAAAGAAATAAAAGTGGATAATCTGTAGCCTACCATATTGAATTACATAGCATCATATTTTTTCCCATTGCATTGTATCGCGTTGTGTTGAATCAAATCGAAATCGGATCGCACTACATCATAATAGGGGTGAATCGTATCACATCGGTAGCTGCTTCATATGTATCTTCAATGTATCGTATCGTTGGCTATGCATCGAGATGCGTATCACAACGGACTCGGTTATGGAGATGCACATCCCTACTGTGGAGACATAGCATGTATGGAGGCTTCACGCTATTCTCCATGGTAACGCGCTCAACAAGCCATGTGATAATATGCATGGAGTGATGTCTCAGACACAGAGGCAAATGAGATTCGTCCTCCGCCACCCGGATTGATCCATGCACAACTCAACGTGCCCCACCGAGGGTGAGAACCACATTATAGCAACCATGAGGAAGTTACCCAATGTGACTCTACCCTCCCTAGCAACCGGGCCAATTTGGTTGCTTTGGAGACCTGGCTGGAGTCACTCAGCACACCCTGGATTCGAACTCGTGACTCCAAGGGTGGTAATCAGCATCTTTACTCACTGAGCTACCCAGGCCCCCAATGTCATGGAAAACTTAATAAAAATCTTAAAAAGTTATATTCCTATAGTCAATGTCTTATAAAGTTACAATCAGCTTCATCAACTAGAAATTTAGTTTATCTCTATAAAATTAAAAAACATCCTTATAATGCAATCACGAACAACTGGACAAGTCATGAAAATTCATTAGTCAGTACAGGTTGAATCATGAAATGTACAAACCATAAGTGTCACATCTTGCATTGTGGGTACTGTTTCCAGGGAAGCTCACACGCAAGCCATCACACCTGATTTCAGAAACTCCGTTATCAACTGATATAAATTCAAACTCTGCTTTAAGAACCGAAATATAGCAAATAAAAAGCTTTACTTTGCAAAAGGTTTACACTTGTTATCCTCAGCATCATTGTACGTGTTGTTTGGACATGGAACACACTGGTAAGTGTACACAAAGTTACCTACAAAAACACAAAGAATAACAAAGACAGTTGATGAATACCATTTTTATCCTTATGTAACCCTGCATCCTCCTGCATGGACTGTGTGTATTCTCCTCGCTATACATTATGCATGATTTAATTTCACTTAAACTGACTGATCTCAGTTCAGGACACTGTGGGCTGTCAGTAAGGGGTTTGACGCACCAAGTTGTGTGACAAAACATTAGCAGAGTTGGTCTTTGGGCGTAATGGCAACAAAACTACATCTGTTAAGCAAGCTCATTATGTTTTTTTTCATCGAAACCTATTTGAGTCAAAAGATTATCTAGTTCCATTCGATATGACATTTTGAAAATTTCAGTGATTTATTGCAAAACGGCATGCTGTTAAACATGCTGTCGAACATGGATGTGGACTACAGGGCTACGTTTTCCTTATATCCTATATTCACTGTGGATTATCACAATGAGAATCAAACGGGTTCATCCAAAATCTGAAAATTTTTGCTTTCATAGGCTTTATATGGAGTTAGGATGAAAATAAGGTGCATTGTGAACTGTTCTGAGACCAGTGCAGACAGAGAGCACACTGGAGGTTAAGTCATTCACTAAATAGAGATGCAACCAAGTACATTCACTCCTAATGTCTGTTCAAAAGTTCAGTTTCAGGCTGCAGATGCTGTTTAGACCATTCAACGTGGTTGGAAGGCATGGGAAAATAGTAAACAGTACTTAAATTCAGAATTGATAATGCTAAATTTTATTTTAACATGGTTAGCATGATTGATTGATAGGGGCCAATACTTTCAATCAGAATTATTTATGCTTATTTCTGATTGGTAAAATGCTTCAGCACTGGCTATCACTTATTTGTTTGACAGTGCAAAGAGAGAACATTGAGATTTTGTTGCTAAGAACAAACAAACATTGTTTGACTGTTCAAATTTCAAAATGAAATTTTATTTGTATAGTTTTTTATTTGCAATTTCCCAATACACATTGTTCTAAATCAGCTTTGTTGTGCGAGGTGATCATCTGTGAGTGTTATCGGGTCCTTGAATAAAGTATAACCTGCTGGTCGAGTTTCTGGGGCCCCCTACAGACAGAGAGTTGGTGCCCTATGCAAACTGCGTAATATACGTATAAGGAGTGGCAGTACTGCCTAAAAGTATTGCAAAAAATCAATGTTTTCAAACCAATATTCATCTTGTATTGGTCAAACAAACACGTAGTCCCACACCAAACTCATGCCATTGGTTGAGTCAATTTGTCTGTGTCAGGCTGGATGGACCGCTCATACAAACAGAAAAATGTTTGAATAACGCCACAGAGCCAAACCCTAATAACACTTTATTAAATTTTTAGGTGAAAAATGAAAGGCTTACTTATAGTTGACTCTGGTGGGATATAAAAACATTTCACGCATCCGCATTAATTACTTTTTTATTTTTATGTGTGGTCTACTTAGCCTTCTCTCACAGTCATAGCTGTCTTTTTGCCCATTCTAAGACCATAATAAAAGTCCCCTAATGGGTGGGCAATAATAATGATCCCCTTAATAATGATTAATAATAAGAAGAAGCATACTGTATGTGTAGGTAATAGTTTAAATAATTTAATTATAAAAAAAAGACCTTACCCTCTCTTATCAGCTGATATCCTGGTTTGCACTTTTCTTTGGGTACACACTCAGAACATGTATTGTCCTTGCATAATATCTCACCTTCACAAAAACAGTTATACTCATCGTTTTTTTGACATCTCTCACACACACTGTCACTGTTGTTTTCTTTACAGTGACCTTTGGGATATTCACCTGCACAATATAAAAAGGGCACAATTTTTTAAGGTTCATAACAGGAAAGTAAGGTGTGCAATCATTCAAATCAACGTATGACGCTTTAACTTTTTGCCATTTTTGCAATTACTTTTAAACAGCTGTTCTCAATGTAATTTTAGTGAATATATGATGAAGTTCGCACAGGTGTTCTGTGCACAGAGTAACCATAGGAGTATTCATCATATTAACTATGGACATTCCACTAAGTTTGACCACTAGAGAGTGTGCATATACTTTGCATTTCATTTCCAACAGTATATCTTGTTTTATAATTTAAAACAGAAACACGTTTTTTTTTTATTTTATTATATATTTTTTTAGATATTTTGTTGTCTATTCACATTCACACAGTTTTAGAATGTTGTTAAAGTGTCCAAATACTTTATGCAGTCACTGTAAATACACAGACATAACCATTTAAAAAATATGAACAAGCACAAATTGTAAGTTTATTGTAAATTTACAAGAAGTAGCATGCAATATGCTTTAATTACTGAGCTGATTTTAGTCTTGAGATTATCCTGGTGGTCTTACCTGAAGGGCAGGTCTTGCAACATTTCCCTTTAAATTCATACTCCGTCGTCCAGTCACAGTTGATAGCCAAACTCAAAATCCAAATACTACAAACACAGAGCAGTGTAAACCAGAGCTTAGCAGTGTCCATTGCATCAAAGTGGTAGATTGAGGATCTCAATCATCTACCTTCTATTCTTACCCCTTTATAGTCTGTGTTCTTTTCTTCATCTGTGACGTGGTTTCAGCTCAACCACAAAGCAAACAGAGGCGTAAAACCAGAGAGTCCAAACCAATGAGACTGAGAGAGAATGACACACGAAGCATGTAAATAAAATGTAGTTTTATGGACAAATCCGAGTATGTATGTAAATGAAAATGTAAGTGCTTATTGGACTCGCAGGACATTGGCTAAGATTTGCTTTGAGAAGCATGTGATATAGGCAAAGTGAGCTTTTTGTGGAAAGGCTAGTAAACATGTGCCATAACGTCTCCCTTAGTGTGGAACAACTAAAATACGTCTTTAATGGTTTTATCTTTTTCATTTGAAAGGTGATGTCATTTTTTTCTATGTTAAAAAGTTTTTTTTCTATTCCAGCGTAACTTGCACAGACAACTATAATAAGTCATTCTTAGGTTGATCCCCTCAAATGTGTACACTGTGGCTCTGTGGTGCTATGAGCATTACTCTTTGTTTGAGCATCCCATCCCATCCCTTGGCTCAGCCAATGGGATTAGTTTTGGGCAGGACTATCTGTTTGTTAGACCAATGGAGGTTGGGGGATGTTTTCAGGAAACCTATTTGAAAACAGTGATTACCTTTGCGATCCATTTTGGTGGCACTATTGGCCCAGTAATGACACACTTCACTTTATGAATAACTTTGTCTATGATCTACTGTTGGTTGAGATGTAAACCATGTTTTAGTGTGGCATTGGGGTTGACAACATTCTACCAGACAAATACAGGACGTTCCAGTTCTAAATCCGGTATTTTATTTTTTTTCAACGGGACTCCTGCAGGAGACGTTGCACAACATTTAAAGAGGTCCACTTAGTGCTTGTTTACAGAGGAAATCAATTGAAAAACAACACGGTAGGACACAAAACAGGTTTTGTGTGAACTGCTCTTTGTGGCCTACTGTACATTTAAAATTAAAACCACTTAAATACAACGACCTTGAACAACCAAATCTGATGTCATCTTTTTGCCAAAAGAACAAAGCTGCACTCAATGGAGAAAGACAATATTTTTGGTCAAGTGTTTTCTTGCCCATATAATTGATCTTACTGAAAGCCTTTTCTATTTTAAAGCTCAATAAACCAGCTTTCCATTTAAAATTGGGTCATTACAGTAGGTATATGCATATACTGGTGTTTCGGAATCACAATGGTAAGAAAATGATCAGGCACTCGAATGCTATGTGCGTGACAAAATTCTCCTGCTTCTGACAGAAAATGTGTGTTGATTGTCATTGATCTTTCCATCAAATATTTCGACCATGTAACATTTGAGTTCACAGTTTCATAGCATATGAGGTTTTGGGTAATTTAAGCAAGCTCGGATGTTAGATGAATGTTTTGTAATTTGTATCACCAGGTATGATAGCAATCATGTTTTTGCACAATGCAACATTTGTGGCATTGTCTTATCATATGAGGCAGCTTATACAGAACAGCTGAGAATGCAAAAATAAGGTCTTTCAAAAGGGCACAGTTAGTTAACTTAGTGTCTGATTTGGACAAAAATCTGTTTCCGAAGGTAAAAATCCACTTAATATTTTCATAAACAAATACTTATTTACAATAAATTATAAACCTTTAAAGACAGCCCTATCATGACCTACAAGGTTGTTAAATAAAAAAATATAATCAGCAACTTTAAATCAATAGTTTTATATTTTTTACATCAGTTTTAATTGGATTACTTCATTCACAATGTTTCATGGTATTGTAGTTCATGCCCTCATTAAAGGCGTTAAGGACACAGTCTTGTACCTTTGTCTTTTTATCTGATTTTCAAATACTTTTTTCCTTCAAATAAAATTTTTACTATGGCAGGTTTCACCTCAGAGCTGGTTGGTTTAGTTAATGGCTTAGAACTTTTATGAAGGATTTAATACAGTTGGCCTGAGAGGAAAAATAGCATATGCATAATTTGGGTGACATTGTCAGTTTTCTATAACTTAAATTATTTTGTATAATATTTTTTCAGTATTGAATGAATTATACAGTAATTTAAAATCAAAATTTCTCTCACCTCGTCCACCATCTTGGATTTATTCATCAGTGCATTCTAGGATTTCCTTCCTAAGGCCAAATCAAGGTAAAGTATCATACATCCACATCCATAATCCATAATTCTCGTTTGAAAAATATCATTCATTTAGCTATGTTTACACCCTTCATCCACACTTGAACAGCGTTTTCCTCCACCAAAAATGGAGGGTTTTGAAAACACTTTCTGGTACTGCATATATCAACAACATGCTAGAGAGGCTGTAAAAAATTGCTTAATTTGTAGTTGACCCAGAATATTCCTTAAAGAGAGCTTCTGCAAACTGACAAATTTGACAGCTTTGACAGTTGAGTATTCTTTACTGGTGCCTTAATGTCTGATATGAAAATTTCTTCACCTACAAAAAGACACAAAAACATCACTGATAGAAGCTTTCTTGTTATCAATGTTATCTACACAGCTTAGAGTACAAGGAATGATCACGGCATCAGAAAGAGCCTCTTAACCCTGTTGGTATGGTGGCACTTCTGAGAAAGTAAAAGAGCCTCCAGATTGATTAGTTGTCAGATTACTTAACTCTTTTCTGAAAAGTTGCCCAATTGACCATCTAAACTAAATTTTACCTTGTTTTCTGTCTGAACTACTACAGTTGATAGCATCCATTGTCATTTTGTTTGGTATAGGGGAGATTGGGGATAGTTGTCACATCTCTAACTCCAGTGAATATTTGTCAGGATAAGTTTATTTTTTATCATTGTAAGATAGGTGAGTGTGACCCCACCATCACAACCACCAAAACAAAATCCAAGCCTTTCTTTGATTCTACACCTGCACACCCTATTATAGGCTTTTTAGATACATGTAAAAGTTCAAACAATTATAAAGCAAAAATGATTCATGATATAAAAAATATGGAAAATGTAACATTCAAAAATATAAAAATGTTGTTTTGACAAACCAGTATTGTAATTCACATCATGCAACCTGCCCTGACCTAATTTTTAAGAAAAAAAACGTTATCAGAAGAACACTAAAACCTTTCTGTAAAAATCTGTCTTCGTAATAGAGTTAAACTTTGTCTTAATGCATGCCAGTGTGATTTAATTATTTTTGGTTGTTTAATCAAAAGCTATAACAAAAATACAAAATGTCTTTTTTGTGAAAATTGTGAAAATGTCATTTAGGGTAGACTTCATAAAATGATTCTAATCTGAGGGTTTTGAACAAGTTGTTTGAAACTAACATACAAAACATCTGCTAGAGAAAACATGTATTTGCACAATTGGACAATTGACTCAAAAAATACTGAGATATAACCTTTGTGGAAACATCCCCATGATGAATAAAGACTAATATCCAAGTGACTTTGGACTGATACTTACTGTTTGTGTGTTGCGTTCCCTGGAATTCAAGCACCCAACTTTATTGCTGACACATGCTACCGGCTGAGCTGTAAGAACACATTGCATGCCACAGAAAGTACATAAAGCAAATTGCATAAATGACAATTAGGTAGAGTATAACAAAAAGTCAGATTTTGAATCTGACACACATGAATGAATCCTTGGTGATCATCCAGTCACCCTTAAGGTGTAATAATTATCACAATTATTATCATTCTTATAGGAGTCATACTTACAAAATAAATAAATTGACATGAAATCCATCCATCCATCCATCGTCAACCGCTTATCCTGTAAATTGACATGAAATATTGATTGAAAATATGATGAGCTGAAACTGAGCTGAAACCACAGTGTGTTACAGTATGTGTGTGAAAAAAGAATAAACTGAAACTTTCACATATTTGCAGTCAGCTATGACCTTTAATTAAAAAACACCACAAACACCAACATTTGACAGTGCTCACTTTTCACGTCACTGTACTGAAAGATTCAAAATACAGATCAGTATGTTTTTGCACAGTCATGAGCATTATTATGGAACATTAGTATTAAACAAGGGCCTTCTGTTTTTGTGCAACTAAAAGTAAATTTTCTATAGAGCAGAATGACTGTCAAAGCACAATTACCCAGATCAAATGTGTTATCTCGGTAACGGACCAACGCAATCTATAATGATATGTTTGAATGGTTCTCCAATTACAGGAATTGGATACAATGGTGCAGGAGGCAGTGTCTGGTTTGGTTTGCCCGCCAGCTGACAGATGGCGACATCGGATCGGACTTCAAACCAGGCCAGAAGAATTACCATAGCACTCGCTTGTACGTTTTCCTAATCCCTAAATGTCCAGAGAGAACGTAATCATGAGCAAGTGCTAGTATTTGGGAATGGTAAGCCATTGGGACCACATTCTGACATGCACTATCATCAGCTTCCCACTTATGCATAAGGGTATCATCATCCCATAAGTAAGTTACCTTGGAATCACACATTTTTGCATTGTCCGTTTTTGCTGCAATACACCCAAAATTCTAACCCCCACACTCTTACTAGGCTAGACTAGAAAATAGTCTGAAAAATCCACAATATTACTGAATTTACGAGCTTGAGCTTGCTTTACCACACAGGCAGGAAAGTCATGAGGAAACTGGCTAGATTCTGTTACTAATTGCATTGGGGTTGTCTTCAACAATAGGCTGGGAAAATACACACAAGTTATAAAACAGCTCAACACACACTGTATAATCACTTTTGACACTCTCTACTCCTCAACAACAACAACACCACTCCTGAACTAAGGTGTCCATGGTGCATTTCAAAGGATGCTCTTCCTGAACAACCAATGCATGCGTGCGCCATGGAGCACATCCAATTAGGGCGGAGTCACATGAGAGAGTGGGATAGAGAGAGAGAAATCAATCAAGAGAGAGAAAGGGAGACACACACACACACACACACACACACACACACACACAGAATAGGCAGCAATATATCTCTAGACATAACAATATATATATATATATAGGATCCCTGATTTGATCAGAAATGGGTATGCATGTATAATATGTTAATAAAACTTATGGGACAAACACACAAGATTGATTACTGGGTTGCTTGCAAAATATTTTTTAAAATGATGCCATTTTCTACAATGCACAAATCACAGTCATCATGTCTAGCTCGTAGCTCAATGTGGCTGATCTCAATGCATTTAAGTTGAATCTTTAATGCACAAATAAACCTGCAGCTTGCAGCATGGTATTATCACTCTAGTTCTTTTACAGAGCAATTTATTAACATAGCGAATTACAGACAACACACGTAATTGTTTTACGGAGTGGCGCTTATACTTTCATCTTGTTCGGGCCAATATTAATCTATATTTACGTGGCAGGATAACTGTGGCTGTATCAATAAAAACGTAATTTGATCAGAGCGGATTTTGTGTCAGTTTCTAGATACGCAACAGGGTCTTTTACTGAAGCTAAACCAGATTTACTGCAAATCTTTATATAGCAAGCATACAATGCATGTCAGAATTATATATATATATATATATATATATATATATATATATATATATATATATATATATATATACACCATTGTGCAGGGTGTCAAACAAGGATTCATTTGGTAGGAAACATGATACTAAATCATTTTACATTAGCTGGTAGTCCTGTCATCATAAAACAGTGCATAAGTATACAGTACAGTATACAGTATAAAAACACTTTACAAGACAGTAATGATCCTATATGCAATGTCCTGGGGATATACATGCTCATTTATAGTTTGTTAATAAATTAATGAAGAAAAGTCTATGTTCTGGGCTTTGTGTCCGTTTCTTATGGGAGAAAGGAGTGAATCAATCTTTCTGCATTCTTTGCTCTAGCATGCAGCTAACCTCCCCCACTTGAAATGTCACTGGGGGTCCACTCTTTGACATAACGGAGTGGTCTTAGGCCTACTTGGACCTTTTCTTTTTACAGCCTTGAGACATCTGTTGGCTTATTCATTAAATAATGAATAATTGTGTGTCTGATTGGTCCAGAAGCTACATATGTGTATGTGGGTGTGTGTATATATGTATATATATATATATATATATATATATATATATATATATATATATATATATATATATATATATATATATTAGGGCTGTCAACGTTAACGCATGCGATTAATATTTTTTTTAACGCAAATTAATCATTTGATCAAGTTTGACCTCAACTTCTTCCCGTTATCACAGCACGGATGGTTACCTAGCTTTGTGTGATAAGGGCAGGGCAAACGCGAGTAATACGATGACAGAAGAGACAGTGTCCGGTCTGCTGAACGGCAAGTTTCATTATAAAAAGCTTGCAGATGGAAGTTTTAATAAAACCAAAGTTGTGTGCACTTATTGCAATGATGAACTGTCCTTCCACCGAAGCACGACAAGTTTGAAGTACCATCTTCGGGCAAAGCACATTTTTGCTGATGTTAGCAAAGATGCTAGTGCCAAGAAAGGGTCAACAAGCCGTGCTCGTCAAACGACACTGGCAGAGTGCAGCCGGGGCAAGTTTGTCAACAAATCGACAACAGCAAAGCTAACTAGTGCAATCGCTAAATGGATCGCCACAGACTGCAGGGCCATCAACATAGTTCAGGACCAGGGGCTTCAAGACATCATTCAGATCGCCACAGGTGACCCATCATACAAGCTACCTTCGAGGGGAACTATTTGTTACGAGAATACATTAACTGTACGATGCTGAAAAAACAATGAAAGTGAGGCAGTTGGCTGAAGGTACTTTTATTGCACTTACTGGAGACCACTGGACCTCAGTAAGTAACCATAACTACCTCGGAGTAACAGCACACCTAATCGATGACAACTGGCAGCTGCACTCATTCACTTTAGGCGTGTTAAAAACGGAAGAAAGGCATTTTGCCGAAGCATGCGCTAGCCAGTTTCTCAAAGTTGCAAATGAGTGGGAGATAACGGGCAAGGTCACAACTATAGGAACAGACAGCGCTCGCAATATGATTGCCGCTGCAAGGAGTCTACCATTCGTGCATGTGCCGTGTGTGGCACACATGATACAAAGGGTGATCACTGTGGCTTTACGGGACAGCAGATTTGACAGCGTTTTAGCCAAGTGCCGTAAAATAGTCGGACACTTCAGACACAGTCCCGCAAACACAGCAGAGCTGAAAGCTCAGCAAGCCTCTCATGGACTAATAGAGGAGTCCCTCGTCCAGGATGTACCGACGCGCTGGAATTCAACTCTTGAAATGATAAGGCGGATTCAACACAACAAAGATCCACTGAAAGCAACACTGGCACAGCAGAAGCACAACTTAGCCATGCTAACCTCAGCTGAATATGACAGGCTGGCAAAGTTGGAAACATTGCTGGAGCCCTGCAGGTAATGGGATATCTCTGTCTTCTCCAATTTTACTGATAAAAATAAGTCATTTGTAAGTCATCTAGACATAATTTAAGGCCTATTCCCTAAATAGATTTCATCTGAATGAAAACTTTAATCATTAAGTCAATTGTGTGCTGCTGTGTTTGCACTGTAGGTACATCACTGAGCTCCTAGGTGGTGAAAAGTATGTATCCTGCTCCGTGGTGCTACCTGCCCTGCAATGTCATCTCCTGCATACAAAGGATGTCTCAGATGTTGACCCTGCCTACATAGCGAGCTTCAAGGCTGCATTCACAAAGGACCTCAACGGGTGAAAGGAGAACGCAAACCTGTGGTGGTTAAAGGTAGCAACCGCTCTAGATCCTAGGTTCAAGAACCTTAGGTGCTTGCCCAGAGCAGAGAGGGGAGAGGTGTGGCAAAAGCTGAGTGAGATGCTGAAGGATAGAGAACCTGCACCACAGACCTCTGGAGAAAAAGTGGAGCCAGAGCCACCAAAGAAGAAGATGGCCCTCCTACTGATGGGATCAGAGTCAGAGTCTGATGATGAGGTACTGTCCACAGATACATCTCTAGAGAGATACAAGGCAGAGCCCTGTGTCAGCACAGAAATATGTCCACTACAGTGGTGGTCATCACAAGCAGGTGCATATGGTAAGCTGGCCCATATTGCTAAAAGGTACTTGGCTACACCTGCCTTCAACAGTGCCGTGTGAGAGACTGTTTTCTTTGGCAGGCCACATTCTGCAAAAGAAGAGGTCAGCTCTATCATCTGAAAATGTGAACAAGCTAGTCTGCCTGAGCAACTGGTTGAAAGAAGAGTAGACTGTATTATTGATTGACAGGAGGCATGTTGCACAGATGCACACTGTTTGAAGTAATTATCTTATACCAAGAATGTAGAGACTATACACTCCATCTCTTCACAGACGTTATGGCATTCCATTTCTAAAATAGGCCTACTTATTGTTGCATTAATTTGAGTTGATGTTACTATGCAAAATGTTTACAGCTAAGCTATTTGTGACTTTGTAGCAGACAGTTGTTGGTTTCTGCTAAATATGTTTGCAGTTCATATGAATGCCTCAACAAATGAAGAAAATGTTATTGAACACTTGTTACATAAATGTTAATGGTTGAGATAATACATGTGAAGAATCTGTTTCCTTAAACTAGATTGTCATGCATTTATTTATTTCAACACTGCACGTTTAGAAGTAAATCCTGGTATTTTAATTTGCGATTAATCGTGATTAATCACAGCTCATGACTGTGATTAACTGGATTACATTTTTTAATCGATTGACAGCACTAATATATATATATATATATACACTCACCTAAAGGATTATTAGGAACACCTGTTCAATTTCTCATTAATGCAATTATCTAATCATCCAATCACATGGCAGTTGCTTCAATGCATTTAGGGGTGTGGTCCTGGTCAAGACAACCTCCTGAACTCCAAACTGAATGTCAGAATGGGAAAGAAAGGTGATTTAAGCCATTTTGAGCGTGGCATGGTTGTTGGTGCCAGACGGGCCGGTCTGAGTATTTCACAATCTGCTCAGTTACTGGGATTTTCACGCACAACCATTTCTAGGGTTTACAAAGAATGGTGTGAAAAGAGAAAAACATCCAGTATGCGGCAGTCCTGTGGGCGAAAATGCCTTGTTGATGCTAGAGGTCAGAGGAGAATGGGCCGACTGATTCAAGCTGATAGAAGAGCAACTTTGCCTGAAATAACCACTCGTTACAACTGAGGTATGCAGCAAAGTATTTGTGAAGCCACAACACGCACAACCTTGGGGCGGATGGGCTACAACAGCAGAAGACCCCACCGGGTACCACTCATCTCCACTACAAATAGGAAAAAGAGGCTACAATTTGCAAGAGCTCACCAAAATTGGACAGTTGAAGACTGGAAAAATGTTGCCTGGTCTGATGAGTCTCGATTTCTGTTGAGACATTCAGATGGTAGAGTCAAAATTTGGCGTAAACAGAATGAGAACATGGATCCATCATGCCTTGTTACCACTGTGCAGGCTGGTGGTGGTGGTGTAATGGTGTGGGGGATGTTTTCTTGGCACACTTTAGGCCCCTTAGTGCCAATTGGGCATCGTTTAAATGCCACGGCCTACCTGAGCATTGTTTCTGACCATGTCCATCCCTTTATGGCCACCATGTACCCATCCTCTGATGGCTACTTCCAGCAGGATAATGCACCATGTAAAAGCTCGAATCATTTCAAATTAGTTTCTTGAACATGACAATGAGTTCACTGTACTAAAATGGCCCCCACAGTCACCAGATCTCAACCCAATAGAGCATCTTTGGGATGTGGTGGAACGGGAGCTTCGTGCCCTGGATGTACATCCCACAAATCTCCATCAACTGCAAGATGCTATCCTATCAATATGGGCCAACATTTCTAAAGAATGCTTTCAGCACCTTGTTGAATCAATGCCACGTAGAATTAAGGCAGTTCTGAAGGCTAAAGGGGTCAAACACAGTATTAGTATGGTGTTCCTAATAATCCTTTAGGTGAGTGTATATATATATATATATATATATATATATATATATATATATATATATATATATACAGTATATATATATATATAAAACAATTAGTTATGGTCCTTGAATCTGATTGGACGAGAAATGTTCCATGAGCACTGCTGATCTGACACCATCAGCACTCGGACTGTGCATATCACTCCGCTTGTGTTCATCATCCTAAAGTGTAAGAGTAGAGTATATGTGTTAAGAGCTAATGTAGGCTATGTGTCGCTTTTTACATCATTTTTTTTTACACTACATATGTTAGCCAGCAGGTGGTGGCAAAAGATCATTTTGTGTGTAAAATGAGCCAGTTGGTGACGTGAAGTGAATCCGTTTACGAATTGTTTACATAGATAGCATACCTTGCAATAAAGCTGATTCTAATATTTAAACAATATCACACGAGCAAGAGTGTGAGATATGGCCCTGCATCAGCACAGCTGTGATTCGGCCGCAGGCACGAGGCCACATTCTGAGTGCCGTAGGTAATATGTACTTCACAACAGATACTGTTTTTTAAACATTGTACAAAAGCTGTCATGTAGTGAAATAATGACAAGGAAAGAAATGATTCAGACTTGTTATTTGGTGGCTTTGTTTTTGTGAACTTTGCAGTCAAATGCAGGAAATGCCATTACAATGGCTGAATTGGGAATCTTGAGGGCAACACAGTAGGGCCAAGTGTTCTGTGAAGACTCTTAGGGAGAACTGATGAAGCTTTCAAGGAAACTGATGCTGGAATATTAGTGCAATTTTACAAAGATGCTGAAAAAAGAGTTTCGAGAACTGTAAGGAGGGAGCAATACATACTTCCTGGCAACCTTGATGGTTAGAATTTTGAAAATTCTCATAAGGATAATAACTGTTGCCATGGTTTGATTCTTTTTTCCAGAAATATATATATTATCGAACCAGTTTTGTTTTCAGTTGATGTTTAAAAATGTAAGAATTTCAATAATTTTTTTAGGCTCCTTACTGTCTTTTAATTGATGATTATTTTTATAAACAATGTAAAAAAATAAAACTAAAACAAATAAAAATAAAAATACATTTTCAGATCGAACCAGTTTTGTTTTCAGTTGACGTTTAAAAATGTAAGAATTTAAAAAAAATTTTTAGGCTCCTTACTGTCTTTAAATTGATGGTTATTTTTATAATGTAAACAATGTAAAAAAATACAAATAAAACAAATAAAAATAAAAATACATTTTCACACAGAAAAAAATAATAAATATACAGTATAAATGCAAATGACTATTTGGGATAGGATCACCTGAACCTTAATTTTTGTTTCTTTCTTTCTTTCTTTCTTTCTTTCTTTCTTGAGAACTCATACAAGCTAATAGTATATGCATGCCAATGATTAAGACTCCTTTGGCATTTGCCATAGAATATTTTTTGGTGTACTATTTCTGACACAGTTCCGGCTCACACTGTATTTCTCTCCCTCGTGTCTCACAGGTGGAGCCGGCACACATGATCAGCGTTTCCATGGGAATGCTGATCGATCCCGGGGAGACGCTGATCACGGTGATGAATTACATGCCCGCTTGCACCAGCTTCACTCTGATAGCACTCCCTATTTATTCCTGTTGTTTCCCCTCCTTCTTTGCCAGTTTATTGTCCGCTGTCTTGTCTAAAATTTCTGTCTTGTGTAGTTGGAGCGTGCTCGTGTATCTGCCTGTAGGCTCCCTGTCTATAGAGGTGTGGTTACCTGCCTGCTTGCGGTCACTCTCACCAGTTGGTGCTACGTACTTGTGGAGAAGGATTCCTTCCCGCATCTCGGGAGATTCGTCTGGGCTTCACTTTGCACCACACCTTCAACAGACTCCCTTAGGATTGCTCCAGACTACGAACTGCAGGTGGCGATGGGAGCGCCTTTCAGTGACTTCACATAATTTGTTTAAAAAACAAGGCCCTTTATCTTCCCCCTCACCCCCCAACCATGACAATTACCTTCAAAATTCATAGTCTTGGTCTTTCCTGACCTATCAAAAAAAGTGTAGTGTATTGTGTGTGTGTTTCCCAAATGGTCTCTCAAAGTTTATTGATTGAAACCAACATGGGGTCTACTAAACTATACAGTAATGTGACATCATTTCACCAGCTGGCAAGTAGCTGAGGGCTGATTTGATTAATCATTCAATATTGAGATTCTCTTCTGAATTTAATCATACAAGTCCTTGCAAAATACCACCAATAACGATGTCATAGAAAAGAGGTCGTTTGTGTGGTTTAGGTGACAGATCTCTTATAAGTGTGACTTGCACGTCTGTGGGGTTTCGTTTAGAGCCTCACTTTCCCTCTGACGCAAAGGGTATACCCAGCGAAACTGCCTTTTCAATGCTGCTGTCTAAAGTGGTCAAAATGTCACGTTTAACACTGATGTTAGGTTGACGTCACATAAGCACAAATCTAAAAATGACACACTCAATTCTGTGGTTGTCCCTCGGTTCTGTGTGTATACAGAATTAAAGTGATGAGCCAACATACCTCCAACACAATTTATTTGGTTCACTTTATAATTCAGAGTTCATGTATGGTTGAACTTGGCAAACTATTTGCAACTAATTAAAAAAGAAAATGATTAAAGTACTAATGAAAAATATGTACTTAGTGTGTAATTTTTATGTTGAGCTGTTCGCTAAAGATACACATAAAAGTTTAAAATTGCTTAAGTTATAGAAATAATAAAATACATTTTTTTTTTTTACTTTTGTAATTATGCTAATTTCTAGTTTAGCTAGAAATTGCTAATTTTGAGTGTGATATTTATAATATGATTTTTAAAAATCCTAATCCAAATCATAAAAAACTGGAAAAGCATTCTGGTGGGCACCCCGATAGCAACATATAGCTGCATTTTACTGTAAAGTGTTTTCATTTCTTGTTTGCAACATTATTCAATATATATTTTAAGGGACAGGGCACATTAATCAACCTTTCAGTAAATGCACTAGTTTAGCTACAGTCAAACAATCTGTTGGTGTCATTATTTTACAACGGCCTACACTCAGTTACAAGAATTCAACTGAAGAGCTCTGAGGGAAACTTTGATCTGCGTAGCAGTGAGGCTCTTTGACTAGAAGGCAGGGGATGTGGTTTGTTCTTTTGAAAAAAAAACAAAAAAAAACACAGAGGATATTAAAGAAGTGAGTCAAATAATGTGCAGTGCATAGTGCAGGCATGGCAGGGCACTGGTTATCTTGGCACTTGGCAGAAAAGGGATTTTAGATCAAATGAAACTGCTCAGATAACACTAACCGCTCAGGCGTAGTAGAGATCATGAAGCTGCAAGATTTTTGAGACATTTTGCATGACTTCATCTACACAACTTGCTCACAACATTTTTAACTGCAGCTGCGAGGCCCTGCAGAGGGTGCTGGTCCTTTGAATCAAACAGATTGAGAATGTATATCATAAATCATTCTTGCATCAAAGACCATTTGAAAATATAGTATTTTATTGTGCTACTCTATAAAAAAAGTGTTCCATCTTATAGGGAGGAAGAAATTTATCTTAAAAAAAATAAACCCAAAAATTACACATTGAAAGTCAATGGTGACTGAAACAAACAAAAGCCATAAAATGAAATACAGGTTTGAACAAACATGAGGATGAAATGGTTAAAAAAAATCTTTAAACTATGTGTGAACAGTGTCTAAAAGTTGTCAGGGACTTTTGCACTTCACCTTTCAGATCCTTTTACAAGTTTCCCCTGTGGGGTTGGCCACACTGTGACGCAAAATAAAACATCATCACTTTTGAAACTGCCAAAGCAGTGGATAAACCAATCAGAAACAGTGTAAGTTTGGTTATTGTACACTGTCATTAAATTACACAGAACTTTTTAGAAATGAGCTCTGTTGGCATAAATGTAACAGTAAGAGAAATGCTAGGCTATTTCCACCATATTTTGATAATGGAATAATACTATAACATATATATTACACACATTTTTTAAAATCTTATTGGTATATTTGTCCAAAATTACATGAAACATGCGTTTCCAACTTATGGACATTTTATGTCAGCACAACCAGAAAACCATTGTTTTATATACACAAATGTATCAGTTCAGTCAACTTTATTTATTTAAAAATGTATGTCAGACAAATAAGATTTAACAACTAATTACACATTGTTAAAAATTAAAACTTATATCACTGTTTCTACTTAATTTGTTCAAAAGTAAATAATAACTGAGGTCAGGCATTAAACTTGATTCCCTAAATAAGTGCACATAAAGCTGCACTTCAGCTATAATCATACACAAAAGGAAAGATTACATGGATTGAACAGGATCCAAGTTATGGAAGTTATGGATCTGACATTGTTACCACTAATGGAACACTAATCACCCCAAAGATATCTTTACAAAAAAGAGTTAGATGCAGTAAAACAACATTAATAATATAAAAAATAGAATTCTAAATAATAAATTATTAAATAACCACATAAGTTCCCTTTGACCAAACAATCATTGCTTAAATTATTCAAGTGCAAGGACTTATGGGTATTCCCCACAATCTCTGTACTCGACTTAAAATCTTCATTTTATGGATTTGGAAGCTACTCTATGTTCACCTTATAATTAATGAAAATTAAATAGGCTAAAGTAGGCTAGTTTTCTCTACTTTTAAAGGATTGTTTCACCCAAAAGGAAAATTCTGTCCTCATTTGTCACTTTAAACTGCATGTCAGTCCCTCACATTATATCTAGCATCTCCTTTTGTGTTCCACGGAAGAAAGAAAGTCATATGGGTTTGGAACAACATGAGGGTGAGTAAATGACAACTAAATTTTCATTTTCGTGTGAACTATAGGCCATACCATTCAAACAAAACCAAATGAGTAGACCCAATCTTTAGAAAGCTGTTAACTGTTGTAAGAGGCAGGCCTCAGTGTAAAGCACCTGCAGTTGTTCCATTTTGTGGTTTCATATGAGGAAGGTGATCAACGGCATTTAGCTTCAAGGGCTGGAACGTGAGTTCTTGTGCGTGGATGGAAATGTTGAAGTTCAGCCGAAAGCTGTCGCCTCCCCAGATCCTCAGAAGTGTTTCGCATTTCTAGATACAGAGAGAGGGGACGTTGTCAACTATCGGAAGACACATAGATGTAGGAGGGAACAAAACCAGCTCTCTGACGTATAGCTGTATGCAAATTGTCATAATTCACTGTTGTCACTGTGTTTTGCCTCTGTCATCTGTTCCCCATGGACTACACTTCCCATAATTCCCAGCTCTCATCACTGCCAGCTGTCCTTCATTGTCATCACCTGTGTTTCATTTAGTCATTATCCTTTGTGTATTTAAAGCCCTGTTGTCTGCTCATTCCTTGTCAGTTGTTGAATGTGAATGTGTTTAGACCTCCGTGTTTTGCCCGTGCCCTTCGTGAATGTTTTCTCCTGTTTATGTTATTGTTTCCCATCGTGGACGTTTTATTTCTTCCTGTGTCTATCCATTATTTGTATTTGTTTATAATTCCATTAAAATCCTAGCTGTACCTAGATCCAGCTCTCTTGACTTCCTTCATTCGTCACACAAATGAGTACAGAAATCAACACAACGAAAATACACAAACCTCGCTGAGTTTCAACACACCATCTAAATGTGACACTCAGGTTTTAGGTAATAAATCAAATATGATCAAATATTATATATACCTTTAAGGAAAGTCTAAAGGCTGATATGATGCATCAAATTTTGAATAATAGCCCACAGTAATTCATAATTTCAGTCATATGTACATATTAATGGATCTTCTAGATTTTGCCCTTATGTACTATATAACTACTGTATATAAGTTGTAAATTAGACAGTATACATCAGTTACATTTTATTATACAACAGTTAGTTCTGGTCCTCGAAAACGCGTCACAATTTGTATCACTCTGCTTCTCCATGTTTGTTGCTTTGCAAAAAGTGGAATTTAATTGATTTAATTCACCGACTCATTCAGTGGCCGTTTCTAGAGAATACAGATTTATGCTGTAGGTGGCGACAAAAAAAAGCGTCTTTTATGTTATGAGTGTGTCACTCAATAATTCACTAATTTGATTCATTAAAAAGCACAGAGTCGCTTGCCACCAAAACATCAGAAGTGAATGAGTGCGATTCGTTCACTTAAAAGATTTGTTCAAAAACACTTATTCGTTTAAGAACAGAATACCCTTAGTTTAAAACCAGAGTATGAGTAGTGTAGAGAGTGGAGTTGTGCTTGGGGCTCAGGTTTCTGTTGGAACTTTTTCGCTGGCGGAGAAGAAATGCTCAAACTAACTGGACAATTTTTGTCTGAAGCGTGAGTTATTAAGTTCTACAATAAAAAATAATACTGTATCACAATCACAATTGTGCTGTGGTTTGACACATCGAATAGAATGACAACAAACTCGATAATTACAAAGAATTAAGCAAGAAAGACCAAAAAAAGAAAAGCTAACAAACAAAAAATGACAAATCATTGGCGAGAAATATGTGATATTCACAATTAATTTATTTTCATTTCACAGAAACAAAATGTTACCCTCATAATTAGGCAATAAAAACAAACAAGCAAACAAAAGGAAAGATTCTCAGAAGTTGTCCTTAGCCCACCTAAATATGGGAAACTTGTAACAATAATTAGTCATACAGTATTTCTCTCAGGTAAAGTCACCACAGGACATGTCTGTGGAAAACAACTGTGGCACAGTGGAAATGACTATAAGGTCACAGCATTCATCGTTCTACCTACATCTATCGACTGCAGCGCCAACTTGATAAATGTCAAGTTAACGATTCAGATTAACTAATCAGCAGACTACTACGTTGACTTCCAAGTAATGAATTGAAATCAATTCGTGACAATCATTTTACGAGTCATCTGAATTCAAATGGAAATGAATCAAGCACTAATGTAAGCTACATTTCTCATTGACTGTATTTACATTAAAAACATATTCAACATAACATTCACTGAAACTTGTTGAAAATATAACCAACAATAATAAAAATAATTAGAAAGAAAATCAGAAATCCAAAAGCCTTCTCCTACAATGTAAGGTAAAATCACAATTACAATGCGCATTTACTGTCTTTAAGTTGGCCAGAAATGTCAGTTATATAACGACTACTATTACTAATACCACTAAGCATTTATACCAAGTGAGGTAAAAGGGCTCAATATTTGGCAGGTATTGCATGAAAGGCACCCTTTTTATGCATGTTGTTATAACTGCATATCGATGGTCTATAATGGATTTTTAAATGAATTATATGTCATTCATAAACCCATTAACCCTTAACAAAGGGAACAATGATGTAAAGTGCTACCCAAAATACTGCACAAAACCAAACATTGTAGACTGTTGTAGATTGTTAAAGACTTTGTTAGACAAGCAAGGAGAGGGACTTCTCCCCAGACTCTTCAACAGGCTTTTTGCATACACTTTCTAGAAAAAAAGGGCAAGAAGGATGAATTGAGAGGAGCCACTCAGACACACATAAAAAAACAACAATATGCAAATAATCTATTAAAGATATTGTTCACCCAAAAATTAAAATTCTGTCATTATTTAGTAGGCTATACATGTTTGGAACGTCATGAGGTAGTACATGAGTAAATGACGATATTGTTGTAATTTTTGGGTAAACTACCCTAGGGTATACCTTGTCGAGTAGCCTCTTTCTTGTTGTTATGAATGCAGTGGGTAACTTTCCACATGCACAGGAGTCCAGTCAGCAGTAGAATACCAACGCATATCAAGACCGGAACTACAATTAATTTCATACAGGAAATATTGATTAGTACTTTGAGTGAGACAAATTAAGTAATACGTACTAATAAAACTGGAATCAGTAAAGAGAAAGTACACAAGATATTCTGTCTGTTCTTGGGAAGGGAAGTTGTAGTGGTTGAAGAGGTAGTAGAAGATATGATGGTCATCTGAAAAGAGGATTTGGAAGTGGCTGTGGGAGCTTCTGTCAACCCCTCCGATGTATTTTTGCAGACAGCATCAGAGGTTCTGCTGCCTGGAACCTTAAAGCCACTTTTACATCTGGAGATGCAAAATTAATGGAATTCTATTCACAAGACATTCACAGAGCAAAATAATTATTGGTTTTGCTGTGTTTATACACTTGAGTAATTTTAAAAGGAACCAAATTTAAACCAAACTAAAAAGTAAAATTTTTTTTTCCTTGCATTCAGACTGACACAGGCTTTAAATGGGGGCTCTGATGTCAGTTTTGTGGCCAGGTCTCAGCCTCAATTTCATTCACTGATGTTGATTTTTGCAACCTGAATTACTAGAATTTTTTATTATATATATATATATATATATATATATATATATATATATATATATATATATATATATATATATAATACATAATAATATATATATATATTATTATTATTATTATTATTATTATTAAACATAGAATATTAAACTACTATTGTCATATAATATTATGATAATACATCATATATTTTTAATTTGAAAGAAATGTTACGGATTAGATACAAATTAAATTCAATCAACAGTAATTGTGGCATAATGTGACAAAAAACAATTTTGTCTCGTTATGCCTTTTTGTTTTTTAAAAGCAAAAAACGTGCTTACTTTAAAGCACTAATAATGGAAGTGAATGGGGTCAGCCCAAAACTAAAATGCACACTCAAGTATAAGTATAGCCACAAGACATAAACATTACACATGTTAACATAATATTTAAGTTCTAAAATTGATTACTAATCTCATCTGTGTGAAGTTCATTTACAACTTTGTTGTCATGACAACATAATGCCGGTAAACACTCTAATCTAGTAACTGCCGTAACACTGGTACAGTAAATCCCTGATTTTATCAATCTAAAATCATGCTAACACGTATAAAGTTTTGTTGCTATACTCTTAAAACAGTGTGTATTTTAAAGTTTATCATCATACCCCATTCACTTCCATTGTAAGAGCCTTACTGAAAGCAATTTTCGCTGTATTTGAAATAAATGAGGGACGAGTCAAAATACATTTTTGTGGTAATCCATATTATGCCACAATTGCTGTGGATTGATCTTAACTTGTATTAAACCTGGAAGATTCCTTTAAAGTTGGCATTCACATACACAGTAGTCTACCATTTCTGCAAAGTCCTTTATATTTCATTGCTGATTCAGATGTGATGCACAAGGGGGCGCTGATTGCAAATTAGTGGTGGTCAGTTGGAGACTGACTCTCAAAATCATGATGATCAATTTATACATGATATACATGATGATCAATTTATGAATACATTTTGTTTAACATTCTAAATGGGTAAAACCAACTTACTCTTTCCATTTTCGACAAATCGAGTCAATTTTATCTGTGAAATATCCATTGCTACAGTTCTCGCATTTGTCTCCTAAAAGAGAAATAATTTAAGATGAATTTGTATCTGTTTGATCTGATTCAGCATTAAAAAGGTACAGTAGAATGTAATACATTTGTATTTAACCTTCATCATTCAGTCCATAACCCTTGTCACAAAAGCAAATCTCTTGCTTTAGCACATCCTTGGGCATAAAACCACTCTTACAGCTGCAGAGAGTGTCTTCTGTTTTTGTGCACATTCTGATGATCTCACTACCTGTTAGAAAATGTTTAAAACATAAATAATGGCACACTGACTTTAATGAAGTTTTGATTTTTTTCCTGCAAATGATTTCTTTGGCTTCTTTTTCTTTTGCAAGTCAATTTCTGATTGGCTCATCTTATAGCATTACATATCCTAGTTTTGATTAACCTAATTGTCTGAAAAGAATGCTCTTTTGATCTAATATAAATCCTTGCTTTATTATGACTAATTAGTATAAACATAAATTCCCTAAAAATTTATGTTTATACTAATTAGTCAAATTAGTCAATTAGTTTTAAAGCACTTACCTTTTTTACATGTGCTGCAGATATCACAGGAAATGTCTGTTCCACTTTTAGAACGGTATTGATTGACTGGACAGGGCTCACATTTATTTGTATTGTAATTGCGGAACTGACCTGTAAGGAATAGACATTCATTATATGTGGTGGTTTGTGAGCCAGTCTCTCATTATGTGATCACAAACCAGGTCTTTAGCCATAAGTAGTCTATCATACATACCTGGTTGACAAACTGTTGGCACGCTTGCATTTAGGAGAGGTAACAGCAAACATAAGAGAGCTGAGAGGACTTTCATGAGCCAGAACATGACAGCAATACTGTAGGATAGTGCTGTAACTGTGTGTTACCCTCAAATGAAAGGAAATAGACTGAAACCTCACTTAAAAAAAAACAAGAACTTCCTCCTCCTTTGGAGTTTCCATTACACCGACATCAACCGTAAAAAAAAAAAAAGGATCTTTACTTTTAAGAGAGTAGAAAACTGCTGTATCAGTGTGTTCTTAACTACCATTTTAGATCTGTAATTCATATACTTAGTTATCCATTTAAGAAAATAGGAACTGTTTCTCATAATTAGTGCAGCACATATGTTAATTATGTAAACACTTTATTATTTGTTCATTTAAGTTAGTCGTCAAATTACTATTTTAATATACCAAATCCAATCACACTTGCTGGTGAATTTTGATTTGTTCTTTCTTAAATTGTCTCGCAATTTGAAATAATGTCCAAATAACTCCCTGTTACCATTTTCATAGGATCTTTTATCTACATTTTAGAAGACAAAACATCACAGTTCACATTGGCATGTATTAAATTTAATTCATGATAAACCTAATTAAAAGTGTAAAGTGTGACAGTACTCGACTCAGAGATGTTTTGCATAGGAAAAACTAACTCTTATGTTACAGTATTGAAAACAGGTTGGTTTGACACATCATGAATGAGTGTATAGTGGCTGAAGTTTCTGTTCAATGATTAGTCTACTGTTAACGGGGGGGAAATAGATTAAACAATGTGGTTGATCAGTGTTTCTGTTACATTGTACGCTTTCTAATCAATTGAGAAAGTATGGATTAATTGAAATAATTTAGTACAGACAAAAATAAACAAATTGTTTACATATGTTCCAGTAAACTGTCTAAAGGAAACATCTGTTAATAGAACTGCAATGAACTGCATCTTTCTTTTTTCTTTTTGCAGAAAATAGTGCACTGCTTCCATTTACTGTGACAAAGTGTAGATTTTATCTTAAGCCTGTTCCGGGCTTCAAACACAGAGACATCTGTGATCCCATTTGAGAAAGCGGATTTAAAAATTCTTATAAATATGTAGGGACTTAGAAAGTATAGAGAGATACAATGTAAAAAAAAGTAATGTGAAAGGTATTTCCTTTGATTAATTCGGTATTTTCCCTTACTTAACCTAACATCGAAAACAAAATGATCAAAGAATGGAAGTAATGTGCTCTTTATTAGGCAGCTTACTCAGCCTTGAAGATAAAAATAGAAAATTAAAATAAAGGTGATGGCGGGGAATGACACAGTGGTTGGAATAGTTACTAACTCTTGCCCTACTTCTGTTCAGTGATATAGTTTTTTTTTTTTTTAATTAATGCTTGCAGCTAAAAAAAAAAAAGAGCCTAATAGACTAGCTGCTTTTATTTATTTCTGCCAAAGTTCTTCTAAGGGGTTGCTATGAATTCAGTAGCCTGGTGCACTATGGAAATACTGTCATTATATTTTAATCGTATTGCTAGGTTAATATATCCATGTAATAGTTGATTCTTGAAGTGCCCAGAAACTCTGATAATGTTGGACTTCTTCTTAAGGGTACAGTATATCACTTAGATATTTATTTATTGTGTGTCAACAAATGACCTGTCTGTAATGTGATATTTAGTTTCTATGGTGGTTTATGGAAAAATCAGAGTACTTAAAGCGTTTTCTTTTGATATTACAGAGATATCACACCAGCTGAGCACAGAAGACTGAGACGTACCACTCAGAAGTAATTTCAGATTAATATCAATTGCTGGTGGAATTAACAAAAGTCTATTAAAACATAATGGATAATCATAATAATAGACACATAACAAACACATTTATACTTTGCTATAATCTCTAATTGATTATTATTTTGGGGTAAAACTGATGACCAAACAAAATATTCATATAGGCCTATCCCTGAAGTGATGTGGTACTGGTCTGTCTGTGTTTTACCATTGACCACATTTATTTCCACATAACCGATTGAGGTAATAAACTGGTTGCGTCTTTATTCTAAAAAGGTTTAAATGCTTAATATGTTTAAATGCTCCATAGAGTGTACATATATTAAAGGAATATGTCAGGTTGCATACAAGTTAAGCTCAATTGACAGCATTTGTGGCATAATGTTGATTACCTAAAAAATTATTTTGGACTTGTCCCTCTTTTTCTTTAAAAAAGCTCAAACGTCTCGGTCACTGATGTAACCTCCATTCCCTGATGGAGGGAACGAGACGTTGTGTCGATGAGTTGACTCTAGGGGTCGCTCCTGCGGAGCCCAGACATCTCTGATCTTGAGAAAATGCCAATGGAAATTTGCATGCTACTCCCCTGGACATATGGGTATAAAAGGAGTGATGTTGCAAACACACATATCAGGTATCGCACTGAGGAGCCGAGCCAAAGACCCGGCCATTTCAGCGGTTGGTTCAGTGTTGTGGCAGGAGGGACACAACGTCTCATTCCCTCCATCAGGGAATGGAGGTTACGTAAGTAACCGAGACATTTCCTATCTTTCGACGTTGTGTCGATGAGTTGACACTAGGGGTCCCAATGGAAAACGCCACAAGAGCTGAACCAAGTTACGCAGACTGGCGGTGCGAGATGGGCAGACCTCTGTGTGCCTTGTAGCCAGCGCAGCAAGCCGTCGCATAACTACCCTCAACGCACTGGCAGGCATGAAGAGGTCCCCTGCACCTAGGGGAACGGCTAACTGCTCAGGAGTATAAGGACTGCCCAGCCGTGACCTTCTGTTGTAGAAATTTTGATACTCAGTGGTCAAGACTCAGTCATTGCACAGGAATGCCACCTGGTCTTCTGATCTGGAAATGGAGAAGACATTGGGAAATTTATGTTTGAACAAGGGACAGTATTTACGACTGAAAAGCAGAACAGAGACACCTCGGTCCAGGCTGAGTGGGGACCTCTGCCCTCTTCAGGTCAGAGGTCATGTAGTACAGGGGGGTACGTTTGGGCTGGTTAATAGTAAATCAGGCCTAGTAGCCTAGTCCCTGTATCAAAGGGAGAGAAGGGGGGAGGAAGATCTGCTTCTGCCAGTTGACCTCGGGGGGGAGAAATGTATAAGAAAGGCAGCCCTGCCTGATAAAAAACACTCTCTCATGACACAGACGGGTTGCTGTGTAATGACTGGGTCTTCTTGCAAGAATAAATTAAATTTAAAAGACTGTTTGAGTCCGAGTATCTCTTACGCAGTGATAATGGTTGGTAAATAATTTTTGCCACAACACCTTCTCTCTATTGTTCTCCCCAAAAGGAACAAAATCGTTCGGCTGGGGGCCAAATATATGGTCCAAGCTGTGGGGTGTACCTCCAAAGAGGAGGACACCACACAGACCACACCCGGGGGATTTAGGTGGAATACAACACACTGTCTTTACCGGTTAGGAGTGGAGCACATGGTGTGGAGTGGCGTCATGGTAGATCCTACCCAAGGGGGGAGGAGTTACTACAAACACGGCGACAAAGGACAGGGGGCCCTCTGCCCAAGGAAGACGCTGTTTACCGGCAGGGAAACCATTTTGCGACACATGTGGACCACTTACCTCAGTACGGGGGCCTGGTGACGCCCGTACTGGGGCGGCAGTGAGCCTCTCCAAAGACACGATGGCCGCTAGGCTATGGAGGAAGAACAACTAGGGTTCACACTTCTTGCGAACGCAACTGGGGAAAGAGCGCACGTCTTCGCCTCAAGGGAGGGGAAAGGCGCATGCACAAGTGATACACCCAGACAGCTGACCAGAACTTACCTGTTTGTGTCACCTGATAACACACGGGGTGAAACTGGCTCAACCCTGAGGTTATAGAACCTTGTAAAGGTGTTGGGTGTTGTCCAGCCCGCGGCTCTACATATGTCTGCTAGAGAGGCGCTGTGGGACAATGCCCAAGAATCCGCAACACCCCTGGTAGAATGGGCTCATAGGCCAGCAGGGGGTGGCACGTGCTGGGCATGGTATGCCATAGTGATGGCATCGATGACCCAGTGGGCGATCCTCTGTTTGGAGACAGCACTTCCCTTCTGCTGTCCACCGAAGCAGACAAAGAGCTGCTCGGAGCTTCTAAAACTCTGCGTGCGAACCAAGTAGATGCGAAGAGCGTGCAACGGACACAGCAACACTAAGGCTGGGTCTGTCACCTCCTGGGGCAGTGCTTGCAGGTTCACCACCTGATACCTGAAAGGGGTCGTGGGAAAATTGGCCACGTAGCCCGGTCGGGGTCTCAGGATGACGTGAGAGTAAGCCGGACTGAACTCTAGGCACAGTTCGCTGACAGAGAACGCCTGCAGGTCCCCTACCCTCTTGATGGAGGTGAGCGACGTCAGGAGGGTGGTCTTCAGAAAGAGCTCCTTTAGCTCTGCTGACTCAAGGGGCTCGATGGGAGCTCGTTGAGGGGGCCCTGGCCTGAGTGATCATGTCTACCACCACAGGTGGTAGGCCAATTAAGTCTTCCGCATCCCGTCCAAGGGCCAGACATGGAGATTTCAGAGGTCCGGTCGCGGGTGCCAGATGGCGCCCCATCTCTGAGGAAGAAGGTCTTTCCTCAGGGGAATTCGCCAGATCAGTTGGACCACCTGAGGGTGGAGTCTCCACTCTCTCCTGAGCGTAACCTGTCACGACAGCGCATCCACTATGCTGTTGAGGTGGCCCGGGATGTGTGTGACTCGCAGTGACTTGAGCCGCTGCGGACTCCAAATGAGGAGACGACGGGCGAGTTGTGACATTCGACCAGAGAGTAGGTTGCCTTGGCTGCTGATGTATGCAGTCATCGCTGTATTGTCCGTCCGGATCAACACATGCTTGCCTGGATCAAAGGCAATAGCCTCAGGGCAAGTAGTACTGCCAGCAACTCGAGGCAGTTAACGTGCCAACACAGTCGCGGGCCAGTAAAAGGGCAGACTACTGAATGCCCGTTGCATACGGTGCCCCAGCCCCGTTGGGAGGCATCTGTCATAACCACGACGTGCCTGGGGACCTGGCCTAGGGGAACTCCTGCCTGTAGAAATGCTAGGTCTGACCAGGGGCTAAGAAAACGGCAGCAAGCCTGTGTGACAAGGACACGGTGTGTGCCATGGTGCCATGCTTGTCTCTCGACTCGAAGCTGTAGCCAGTGCTGATGTGGTCTCATATGCATCAACCCAAGCAGCTTCGTGACCATCGCTGAGGATGCCATATGCCCCAGGAGCCTCTGAAAGGATTTCAGTGGACCAGCGTGTTCTGTCTGAAGACATGCAGACAGTTCAGCACTGACTGCGCACGCTCGTTTGTGAGGCGTGCCATCATTGAGACAGAGTCTACTCCATACCGAGAAAAGAGATGCTCTGAACCGGGGTGAGCTTGCTCTTTTCCCAGTTGACCCGAAGCCCCAAGCGACTGAGGTGCCTGAGCACCAGGTCCATGTTTGCACAAAACATGTCCCACGAGTGAGCTAGGATTAGCCAGTCATCGAGAGGATGCAGATGCACACTTCCCTTAGCGGGGCAAGGGCAGCCTTTACGACTTTCGTAAAGGCGTGAGGGACAAGGACAGGCTGAAGGGGGGACTTTGTACTGATATGCCTGACCCTTGAAGGCAAACCGGAGAAAAGGTCTGTGTCGAGCAAGAATCAGACATGAAGTATGCGTCCTTCAGGTTTACCGCCGAGAACCAATACTGATGCCAGACGCTTGCTAAAATGCGTTTTTGCGTGAGCATCTCGGTGGGAGTCTGTACAGAGCCCGGTTCAGAACTCGCAGGACTAGGATTGGCCGCAACCCGCCGCCTTTTTTAGGTACGATGAAGTAGGGGCTGTAAAACCCCTCGTTCAACTCGGCTGGAGGGACAGGCTCTATCGCATCCTTTTGTAGAATGGAGGCAATCTCCGCGCGCAAGGCAGCGGCGTTCTCGCCTCTCACCGCAGTGGAGCAGACGCCGTTGAACCTGGGCGGGGGCCTGGCGAACTTAATAGCGTAGCTGAGTCGGACAGTCCTGATCAATCAACGTGACGGGACGTCCACGCAAGAGGGACCAAGGGAACTACAGCGTCGGAATTACCAGCAGGTGGGGCCTCACGATGGGGCGGAGCCAGAGGTGCTGTGTCTAGAGACATCAAAGCACTTACCTGGCTCCTTGTGACCGCTCCCAGAACAGCCTGGGACAGGGGAGGAAGATTTTAATCCTCATAGCATCTGATTTATGCCACAGCTGGGCGCACGGGGGCGGAAGGCCCGCCTCCGAGGCGCCATGCCTGCCAGAGAGAAAAATGGTGCCCGGGGGTCATGATAATGATGGCCGGGGACACCGACTATGAGGCCCAGGAAATGAGAAGACTGCTTTTTTCTTAGAATGTGGGTACCGCGGCCCTTTGGGCATGCGGTGAGGTAAGAAAAGGAAATAAATAACCTCCACCCGGCCCGATGTAAACCCACGGGCCCTGGACGGGAGACTCGGACGGCTCCACCAGGTGGGTCACCTTACCAACCTGGGGAGTTGCCGAGCACCTCCTGGCAGCCTCAACGTCGAGGGTAGTGAGAGAGGACGAGCCCTCGAACCAGGTCCGGGCAGTAAAAGGTGCCCGCTGCGACCGCGTGAGATGATCATGCACTTCCGGGAAGAAAGGTACGGGGGCGTGGCCATAAGCGGCGCTCGGAGCTCCGGGACCGATCACCACGCCGCGAGGGTTCAGGGGGGAGCGGAGGATTCCACTCCATCCCAACGCTCGCAGCCGCCCGGGCAAGCATGGCCATCAGCTGCGCATGGCGACAGACTGAACCAACCCACTTTCCGATGCTGTAATCAAAAGCTCATCCGCTTCGCGAGCTGCAAACGTGACCGCAAACTCAACCTGAGATGAGCCGGCGGTCACATCGTGAACCCGCTGGGGCAAATGAGCGTTCTGGGGAATGGGAGATCCGTGGGGGGTTTCCCAGAGGAGAAGCTCCCATTGAAATCCCCAAGTCGCCCCCAGTGCTAACCGACCCCGCCTCATACCTGTGGGTAGAAGGGTTAAAATTTCATAGCACTATAAAAACATACTGTAAATTTCAGAATCGAAAACTTCTTTAGTAAAAAAAAAAGGCTTAAGCTGTGTCTTGTTTCGAAGGCTGCATGCTAGGTAGAACGCATCCTTTGAAGACTGCAATATAACAAGCCTCGTTTAAAGGAGACAGCCTTTGTAGGACAAATGGAAACGGAATGTAACATGGTTGCTACATGGAACATTCTCCACATGGAAAGCACTCCACTCTTTAACAAGCACAAGCGCTTTGAGTTAGAAGGGAACAAATTCCCTTTAGAAGAGAATGTATGAGGTACATTTTAGGACAGTTATAATGATGTAAAGAGAAAAGAAAATAGCTTTTACAGGTGTACTTTTAATCTAATACTTTACATATTATATACTCTGCACCCATGAGGTACTTCAACTTGGGAATTAACATTACTTGCGTTTGAACATCACATTTTTTTTAGACATTTCCATTGAAGCAAAGAATTGTGGGTTGTGAGTTCCCACAAGGATACACCTTATGCATCCTACGAATTCCTGTGAAAGAAGGTCGCATTCAAAGGCTGCATTCGAAGTCTCCTACTCGCTTTTCTGAAACGAAACAGCTTTGTCGTATTGACGTATGTGGTCAACAATTTCGACCTCTGGAGGATACAGCCTTCCAAACGAGACACTGCCTGAATTGAAACCAATGCGGCTTTTCCACTGCACGGTTCAACTCGACTCAACTCAACTCTGCACGCTTTTTTGGTGTTTTCTACTGTGGATAGTACCTGGTACCTGATACTTTTTTGTACCACCTCGGTCGAGGTTCCAAGCGAGCCGAGCCGATACTAAATGTGACATCAAAATCCTGCAGATCACTGATTGTTCAGGGAGAATCCACTGGATTTCCGACTCGCGACATCAACCTGCTAGTTTTAAAGTTAGTAACAGCGATAGCAGTATCATTTGTCCATGTGACTTTCGAATTGTGAAAAAAGAAATGGCTGTGCACAAAACCACACCGTGGTCAATAAGCGAGGTGCAGATGGTCCACTCATAAGCGATGAGCGAAACAATAAAGTCTCTCAGGAAGGGTATCAACTGTTGGCCGCACACAGCTACCACCGGGCCTACCAACAGTGTAGGGAAAAGTTAAAAAATTGTGTTGAGCGTGGGATAAGCTAGTCAGCTAAATAAAGTGAATCTTTCAAGCAGAATATAGAGTTAACGTATCATCCTTGATCGTGAACTCCAGCCTGGCACTCTCCCTCCTATTGCGCACCGATCTAGATAGCGTCCATTTGGTCGAATCACTTCCACTTTTCCTTGATGTTTCTGTAGTCTCTTTTAAGTAATTTTTTACTTTTCCCTACACTGTTGGTAGGTCCGGTGGTAGCCATGTGTGGCCAACAGCTGATACACTTCCTGAGAGACTGTGGCAGGGGCGGAGGGCGGGGCCGGGTCGTGATCCTACGCACCCGGTCCCGTATTAGGCTAATTATGCCTCTGTGAGGGTTAAGGGCTGACTGCAGGGGGCCGTGCGGGAGAGAGAGATTGTTTATGGACAGGTCCGTCATGTGTGTGTTTGTGTGGTCTTTTGAGTTTATCATTAAAACTATTATTTATATTGAAAAGCTGGTTCTCGCCTCCTCCTTTCCATTGCATACCATTACAGAGACATTTTCATTTCACTCATCACTAACGAGTGGACCGTCTGCACCTCATTTATTGATCACAGCGTGGTTTTGCTCACAGCCATTTCTTTTTTATCACAATTCGAATGTCCCGTGAACAAATGATACTGCTATCGCTGTTGCTAACTTTAAAACTAGCGGGTTGATGTTGCGTGGCAGAAATCCAGTGATGCTGGTAGTGACGATTCTCCCTGACCAATCAGTGATCAGGATTTTGAAGTCACATTTATTATCGGCTCGGCTCGCTTGGAACCTCGACCAAAGTGGTACTAAAAAGGTATCAGGTACTATCCACAGAGGAAAACCCCCAAAAAGCGAAAAGTTAAGTTTCGCTGGAGTGGTGGTGGCGTAGTGGCTAAAGCACAGGGCTGGTAATCAGAAGGTCACAGGTTCTAACCCCATGGCCACCACCATTGTGTCCTTGAGCAAGGCACTTAACTCCAGGTTGCTCCGGGGGGATTGTCCCTGTAATAATTGCACTGTAAGTCGCTTTGGATAAAAGCGTCTGCCAAATGCATAAATGTAAATGTAAGTTGTACCATGCAGTGGAAAAGCCCCAAATATCCACTCGAGTATGAATACTGTTTTGGAGCGGTCTTTCAGGCTAGGTATATCCTAGAGTTCATCACAATCAAGAGCCACACCCCGCCTACCCAAACGATTGGTGTATTTCGCCATGATGACTTCAAAGGAAGCTTTTCAACATAAGTTATTTATTATAATCAGATAGCAAAAAGTAAGTGAAGAATATATTTATTTTAGTATAAAGTATAAGTATATAACGTGTGTGTGATTTAATATCAGCATCATATATTATATATAACAAAAAAACATCATATACAACAAAATATTATTTATGGGTATATTTATATACCTCTTTGTTATCCTTTTTGCCCAGTAATCACCTTATTTTGTTTGTTCTTGCTTAATACTGCTGTTTTATTTCAATTAATTTTATTCAGTGTATTGAGAAACAAAGTAGAAAGAAATTCCTTATATTTCATATTTTACTGCAATTATGGATGATGCAATTTTACAATAATTTTTTACATGTGCAAAGTATTGAAAATCAAAATGAGTAAAAACAATTAACTTTTACAATAATTTTCACACAATAAAAACATTATACATTTTATTTAAAATTAAAAAATGTACTTACATATTTTCTACAGCACAATACACTTAAAACAACCAGTAGTGAATTAATAAATGAAAAAAAAAAAAATACAAAAATCAATGTGTACAATTTTCAGTTATTCATTATTTTAAGTAGGCTATAACAGTCATTGCTACAAAAAACAGCCAGTCTTCAGCTGAGTGAAAAGGCAAAAACAGCTGTAGCACCCAGTGTAGCTACCCCACTGGAATGATGGTCAAGTACTCCTTAAACTGATGTTTCCATTAGCTTTTTATTCGAATCGTAACACTCATGTAGACACCGTAAGAGCTACAGCAAAATAAACAAACACTGTATCACTCAAACCCGTTAACCAACATCACAATAAAACGATACAATTACAAAAAATGATAAACATTAACTTAGTTTACCTTATAACCCTCAAGTGGGATGCACAAAGACTTCACAGGGAGAGAAAACCATCATGCATGTAAGCTGCGTCCTTCACGAAAATGTGCGCATACACATAGCGGAAACAGAGCGCGCTTTAAACACCCATGTTGGCACATTAAGGCCGTATCAAAATAAAAGCCCTTCAAAATGACTATATGAATAATTCGATACTGACCTTATAAATTCAGGCCAAATTAGCAGTCACTTACACCCAGCACCAGCATCTTTAAGTCTACAAGTCTCCCAATGTGCATTCAAAAGTAATCCACACACTCGCAGTCTTCACGTCTACATGCACACTAGTGGCCAAACACAGGAAACGTGGAAGCACAGAGGTCTGTGTGTTCCTAAGGGAGACTGGGGGGTTGTTCTTGCTTGTTTTGATTATTAGGGGGATTAATTAAAGCATTTTGTTTCAGGACATTTCTCCAAGAACTTTGTCCCCATGTGCACTTGCAAACTGTATGACGGGTTTGGAGCAGTGGCTTCTTCCTTGCTGAGCAGCCTTTCAGGTTTTGTCATTATAGGACTCATTTTACTGTGGATATAGATACTTGTAGGTAGACAAGTATCTATATCCACAGTAAATTGAGTTTCCTCCAGCCTCTTCACAGGGTGCTGTTGTTCTGGTATTGATTTGCACTTTTCGTTCCAAACTACATTCATCTCTAGGAGACTGAATGTGTCTCCTTCCTAAGTGGTATGATGGCTGCATTGTCCCATGGTGTTTATTCTTGTGTGCTATTGTTTGTACAGATGAACGTGATACATTCAGGCATTTGAAGATTGCTCCCATGGATGAAGCAGACTCGTGGAGGTCCACAATTTATTTTTTCTGAGATCTTTGTTGATTTCTTTTGATTTTCCCATGATGCCAAGGAAAGAGACTCCGAGTTTGAAGGTAGGCCTTAAAATACATCCACAGGTACACCTCCAATTCAGTACACCTCCTATCAAAAGCTAATTGTCTAAAGGCTTGACATCATATTCTGGAATTTTCCAAGATGCTTAAATGCACAGTTAACTTAGTGAATGTAAACTTCTGACCCTCGGGAATTGTGATATAGTCAATTAAAAGTGAAACGATCTCTCTGCAAGCAATTGTTGGAACAATGACATGTGTCATGCGCAAAGATGTCCTAAACAATTTGCCAAAACTATAGTTTTCTAATATTAATAATGTGTAGTGGTTAAAAAATGACTTCAGCCAAAGTGTATGTAAACTTTTGACTTCAACTGTACATATGAATGGAGGTTTACATGGAGACAAAAAAAGACTGCATTGTCACGATCTCGGTAAAGAAGCAAGCAGATTGTATTACCGTCTCTTCAATACAACACGTGATTGATTAACTTACGCTTTTACTATAAATGTCTGACATTGGAACATAATTCTGCTGTACATCCTGTGATGGTGTGATAGTTTATAAGCCCATGTCACTAAATTCTGATCTTATAACCTATTAGTTATTTACTGCGGTCAATTCCAGCGGAACTTTGTAAGAGCCGCTGCTTACTTCCGCGTTGAAAAATAAGATGAATAGCAATTGCAGTCTTGTAATGGTTTACCCCAGCCGATAGATGGCGCTGATGATACTACAAATGTTTTCAAACCACCACTGTGTGCACCCACATGCAAGGAAGAAAGTGGCTCCGCTTTGTTTACTTAAAAAATGGAGGCTACATTACATATATTTCCAGAAATCTCGTTTGGGTTTCTTGTTTGAAATTTGCGCCTATCATGTGAGACAGCAACCCTAAGCATGGAGGAATCGTGGGATTTTGAATTCGTGGCTCGTGTTGTTGACAGTATGGTGTCCTTTCTATCCGAGTTTGTGGATGACTGGCTGGCCAACGACATGAGAGTCGCAGTGTTTAAAATACTGTTCAGCTGGCTCGTCCTCAGTCTCATCGCGATTCACTTCGCCTGGAAAGTGTACGGGAATACTGTCAACGATATGTACTACAGACAGGGTGGGTATCCGCAGACGTAACAGATACAAATGGATTAAGTTGACCATAATACGCCTAGTACGACGTCATTTATATGAATCAGTCTATTGTTGAAACCATATCATTTATATAATTTTACGCCTTTTTGAATTGCAGTAATTGAAAACAAAATTATCTATAATAATTTTTACAGGAACTGGAGGACAGAATGGAGGTACCCCTGACACAGCAACCCATCGGAGTGGATGGTAGGTAGCCAGCCATTAGTTTTCTTCCATAACAAGTGCATACATTGTTATATTACACGTTTTCAGGGTAGTTTACCCCAAAAGGAAAATTCTGTCATTATGTTACTCCAAACCCTTCTTCCATGGAACACAAAAGAGCTGAATGTTATGGAGGCTCGGTCACCATACACTTTCTAAAGAAAGTAAGTCATACGGGCTATGGAGCAGCATTAACAAATGTGAATTATACCTTTAGATGGTCCTGCAATGTGACAAATTATTTGTTAAAAGTACAGGTTTTTCATATAGTCTCTCAATTAATACAAGATAATAAAACATATTTGTCAAGAATTAGTCTGTTTGAAATAGTTTTAAAAGTATAGCAGGTCACACAGCTGAACACTACTGTCACTGCTTGATGCTTTATTTGGCATGAAGTACATTCTCTTCCATTTGTCAATTCTTATATTTTCTGCTTGCCCTAGGGAGAGTGCAGCTGGGGATGCCATGAAAACCCACCGAGAGTGATGAACCTGCTGCAGGACTAAGAAAAGCACAAACTCACAAGTTGGAGAACGGCAACTGCATTCCTCCAGGATGTTTAAATAAAACAGATCCTGTGCCATAAAATACTTACATGTATAGTCATTGGTACTTTTGGCCCTGTGCTGGACTGTGGTGCAATGTTCAAGACCCAAACACATTTTGTTCAGATATATCCAGCAGAATTGTGCTGTGCACTGCACAGAGAGCACATGATCTGACATCTTGCAGTTCCTACTCTTTATTTCAGGTTGTTTTGGAGACACTTTTATTTGGATAGAATTCTGCAAGTAGATAAGACCTGAGAGATATGCAAACAATATCCTTTGACTATTAAAAACCGACATCAATGCCGGACAAAATTAAAGGTCCCGAATCTATTTGTAGAAATCATGTAAGATCATTGATTTGAGATGTAAGATAATAGTCTGTATAGAGATAAAGACATAAATGTGCCTTCTGGTATCCTAGAGGTTACAGCTGTCTTTTTGCTTTGAAATAAATAAATGAAAATTTTATCTAGTAATGTGGATGTCTCTGATATTTTAAGATTCCAAAAGTACTCTGTAATACTAAGAATGAAATAGCATTCGCAACCTGTCTTACATCTGTGTTTGTAAAGTGACATTTCAAATGTAAAGCATGATATTAAAATAATAATAATTTAGGACAGCACTTGATGAAAATTCATCAGGAATTGATTGAATATAGTGAAATGTTGGCATTCATACCATAGTAGAGCCAAGGGGTTGGAAGGCAGGATTTAAAAAAAATAAGGGAACTTTGATGTCAGCCAAAAATGAAAGCTGCTTCAGAGTATAGGAAGACCGATATATTGGTTTTACAAATTAATCTGTGCCGATAGTTGCTTTTTGGAACTATCGGTTATCTGCAAAAATATATGCCAATAGTTGCCATAGTTGTTTTTAATTTTTTTTTATTGTGTTTCCAACTGCATATCTTGTGAATAATAATAAAAAACATTATTCCTCATTAAACCTCATCTGGTGGAAAAAAAAACAAATATATATATACACACACACACAGTTGAATTCAGAACCTTACATACACTTAGGCTGAAGTCATTAAAACACATTTTTTAACCATTCCACAGATTTAATATTAGCAAGTTTTGGCAAGTCATTTAGAACATCTACTTAGTGCCTGACATGAGTTATTTTTTAAACAATTGTTAACAGACAGATTGTTTCACTTTTAATTGACTATCACAATTCCAGTGGGTCAGATGTTTACATACACAAAGTTAACTGCCTTTAAACAGCTTGGAAAATTCCAGAAAATGATGTCAAGCCATTAGACAATTAGCTTCATTCAGGAGGTGTACCTGTGGATGTATTTTAAGGCATACCTTTAAATTCAGTTCCTCTTTGCTAGACATCAGGGGACATTCAAAAGAAAATCAGCCAAGACCACAGAAAAAAATATGGATCTCCACAAGTCTGGTTCATACTTGGGAGCAATTTCCAAATGCCTGAAGTTACCATGTTCATCTGTACAAACAATGGTATGCAAGCATCTACACCATGGGACAATGCAGCCATCATACCGCTCAGGAAGGAGACTCAATCTGTCTCCAAGAGATGAATGTAGTTTGGTGCAAAAAGTGCAAATCAATCCCAGAACAACAGCAAAGGACCTTGTGAAGATGCTGGAGGAAACAGGTAGACAAGTATCTATATCTACAGTAAAACCAAGCCCTATATCGACATAACCTGAAAGGCTGCTCAGCAAGGAAGAAGCCACTGCTCAAAAACTGCCATAAAAAAGACAGACTACAGTTTGCAGGTACAAATAGTGACAAAGATCTTACTTTTTGGAGAAATGTCCTCTGGTCTAATGTAAAGACAATTAACATTAAATTGAACTGTTTGGCCATAATGACCTGTAAGGCGGGGTGCCAATGTGTTTGCATTCAAAGGCAAATAGCAAATGCTTCCTGAGGCACCACACCCCACTGAGCGAAGACTGAAAAATCACACCTCATTGTCGCCCTTCCACATCTGTCCCATTCTCTCCCCTCTCCTCCTCCTCATCCATTCCCTTTAAGCCCAGAATCACCCCAAACTCACCTAAGATCTGTATGTACCATATCTGATGTATACAAATAATGTAACTTTTGTAACATGTTTGGTATCATTTAAAATGTCTCGGTGCGTCTGGTATAGTGTTTTGTCCCCAGCTTTATAAAACTTAATGACAACAAAGTTATAAGGTCTATGCCAAATACTGAATAATTCTGGAGGCCTATCCCCTCCTTGAATGTTTAACACCAGAAAGCCAAGAACCCTTTCACCCCCAAATTCTCATTGAACAAAGGATAATACCATTTGGTACACAATGTGTATTCTGTCTGGATATTTAAGGAAGGCTGGCCCAGAGCTCAAGGTTCTCTGTAGTCAGATGATCCCACACCTCAATGTGTGTAACTGTAATAATAGGAATCTGCATTCAGATTTCCCATGCTTTGCAATTACATGTACTTTTCTCAACTGCCAGGTATGTTCTTTGACTTGCTTCTTTAACTTGTGTTTTAAATCCTACCTGGCAAATAAATTGTTACTTTTTGATTTATTCTGTATTCCTCTGAAATCATTTATATCAATACTGGGTCTTTAAAATAGATGAAACCGCTCTGGAGGAACCGAGCAGGAGAATCCCATTTTAAGAATCATTTCTATCATAACTGAAGCTTTAATGTAGGAGGAAGCCACTTAAAGACTATCAGTTTGAATCTCATTAGAAACTGATCAAAAGGTAAATGAATAGAAGAGGATTCAGAGTAATCAATAACTTAAATGATTAAAATAAAAGAATAATCAGAAAGAATTTAGAGCTTTAATCTAAATCAGAGGTCAACTTAAAATTGGAGTCAGATTAATATAAAATTGGAGTCAGATAAAATTAATAACGGGATGAATTTGTAAAGTGCAAATTATTAACAATAATTGCTTTACTTCAGTGCTCAGAAAAGACAGAACAACGCAGAGACCTTCAAGGGGCAAATCTATGTATTTTTAGCAGTTTTGCCTGCCATTTTACAAGTGGTGACCTGCCTCCGTGATCTCCAACGAGCGAGTGACGTCTTTTCAGCGCAACAACCTGTTTGGTACAGAGGATGAGTTTTGAGCTTCTTCTACTTCTCTGTCTACATCAGCTCTGGTAAGTCTATTCTTTTTGCCTATTAGAAGTTTTGAGGGAAAGCACAGACACATCCCATATAGACACATTTATAGAACGGGTCGGAATACCCACTGTTAGACCGGAGACCGAAAAAATCCGGTGGGGCTAAAGATATTAGTCAAAAACATGGATCAGGAACATGATAGAGGCAGAGCAGATGAGGAGGTAATGGAAGCTCTGGCCATAAAATTCAAAGAACTCCTTTTTCGTTTACGCGAGAAAGGACTAAATTTAAAATGGAGTAATGATGAAATCTTATCATGGTACTCTACGGAGGGTCGGAGACTAGAATCTAAATCTAAATACCGAAAAACCCCCGTCGCTATTGTTTACTTGCTTCGCCGTAACGACATCGACACCATGGCGAAAAAGGAGCAAATTATAGTAAACATTAAAGATATAGAGAAATCGCGTTCGGAAGAATTAAAAAGTTGAGGGCTCAAGTCGACACATTTGTGTATAAAAAGCAAAGCTGGGCAAGACGGGTAGATGCGTTGGAAGCACAGATCAATGATCTCCAACAAAAACTTCGATCAGGTCGAAATTATGCATCCGCCTTAGAAGAGTGTTGTGATAACGCAGGCTTCCCAATATCAGCTATAAAAGAAGCAGCCATAAATTCACCTTTTAATGCGGAAAGAAAACAGGATAGTGACGACGATGATGCGGTAACATTAGCTTACGCAAAACACACAAGAGAGGCTCGTAACCGAGCCCATGGGGATAGTCCCTCTCTGTGGACAAAAGAACGCAGCCCGGTTATGACGCGGAAAAAAGCTAGCGATGTTCCGAAAAAATCTGTTCAAGTCGCAGTCCTTAAGACAATAACAAATGCGGAAGATGACATCACAACTATCAGTCGTCCTTTAACGTGTGAGGAATGCAGCTCACACAAAGAAATAATTGGCATGATGCCAAGAAGAGGTCCATTCCAGCCTTACTGGGACACCTTAATGTTACAGGCCAATGTTTACAATCTAGAGATCAGAGACGTATGGCAAATTGCTCTCTTAACTATTCCGAACGAACTCAGACCAAAAATGAATGAGGAAATGAAATCGGGACGCATTATAAATAGACGCGATCGTGAAACCAACACAGAAGTGTACGAAAGACTAAAACAAACACTGCTAGATCTGAGAGGACCCAGCCATGCAGAATGGAGCAAAATTGTTAACATTAAACAATCAAATAAAGAACCATTCGAAAGTTATGCAGAGCGTTTGTGGGAATCGTACAAAGAATACTCCGACCTAGAAACCGCAGATAGGGATCATGAAGTTTTACTTCAGTTCCTAAAAAATAATGCAGGGCCCGCTGTTCAACAAGCTCTTTTGAGTGGTGCTGACCCAGCTGAAAACACGTACAGGGCAGTGGTAGACTGGGCATCTAAAATCGAAAATAGACACAATCAGTCTAAATCGCGTCATGTTGCAGCAACCCAGTGGGTGACAGAGGGCAAGGGTGCTGAAAAAACGAAAACATTTAATTACACCCAACATCGATGCGATTATTGCAGAAGAAAAGGTCATAACATACGGGACTGTTATCAGTTAAAAGCTGAGTGTGAAAGAAAGGGAGCACCCTCCAAAACCGACACTGAAATTCTCAAACGTTTAGATACCTTGAGTACGCAAAACAACACAAGTGCTCCCCGACAAATGGAGGAACAACAACAGGGACAAAAACAACAAAACACCGAATTTCAAGCTGAACTCGAATTATTACTGTCGAAATATAACATACAATAGGGATGCGTGGCCTCCAATGAAATAGGGAGTATTATCAACAGCGGCAACCGTATCAAATTAAGGGCTAACATTGGAGGCCGGTTAGCCAACATACTTATCGATACCGGCACTGCATGCTCCTACACAAACATTCCTTTACCTCTAACAAATCAAAACATACAAATTAGAGGCATAGGCGACACACTAATGATCGCGACCAAAAAACAACCAGTTCAACTCGACTTAGTCATAATAATGGTAGAAGAGCCTTTTTGGTATTTACCAGACAGCAGTGAGGGAACCGTGTTGGGAATGGACATCATGAAAAAACATGGCTTTTTTGTTCGCTGCCTTGAAAAACAAATCGAACTGCGAACAAATAAAGCCATGAAAACATTTTTTTCACGAGACAAGGAAAGCATTATGTCCATTTCCAGAACGGACCCCATGCAACTGCTAATGGATAAATATAGCAATGTTTGGGCCAATCACGAACACGCCCGTGGCCTCATTGATTTTGAAGTATGCATTGAGGGGGAGCCACCTCCCCCACAAGAGCAATACCACATTAAGCCAGAGGCGGAGGCTGCTGTTCGTGAGAGAGTCCAACAGCTTGAAAAAGAGGTGTAGTTCGACAGTGCAGTTCATCTGCCAACTCTCCGGGTCTTCCAGTACCAAAATCAAACG
This sequence comes from Xyrauchen texanus, assembly GCF_025860055.1. Taxonomy (NCBI): domain Eukaryota; kingdom Metazoa; phylum Chordata; class Actinopteri; order Cypriniformes; family Catostomidae; genus Xyrauchen; species Xyrauchen texanus. The sequence continues at coordinate 36,060,226 of NC_068288.1, forward strand.
GAAAATGGCAACTTTGTATAGACTATCAGCGTCTGAATCAAGTCCTGCCTAAAGCGACTGCAATAGTGGCAAATCCTTCTACCCTATTATCACAAATTTCAACAAAAGCCTCTTGGTTTACAATCTTAGACATCAAGAATGGCTTCTGGTCTATCAAGGTTAAGCGTGACGACCAGTGGAAATTAGCCTTTACTGTAAATCAAACTTGGTATACTTGGGAAAAGATGCCAAAAGGCCCTCACAACAGCCCTGCAATCTTCCACACAACTGTGGAAGATACACTCGACCCCTACTGGGTGCAGACAGAGTAGCTGACTATGTGGTTGACAACATCATTGCCACACACATAAACAGGAACCCCAACGAACGCGAGCAAAACAACAACATTGCTGATAAATTAGCCAAAATCACAGCCACGAAAGGAGATGAGTGGCAACCAGACATACTACCTGCCCCTGCTGTGAGTGCGGCCCAAATCACCCGCATCGACCTGAAACAATATCAGAAAGATTTGTGGTCAGCTTGGGGGGAGATTGCACTGCACTTACAGCAGGATCAGTTAGTCACTGTCGCAGAAGACATAATACTCAGAGATGGGAAATATGTGGTTCCAAAAGTTCTTAAAAAACCCATAATCAAACTGTACCATGAATATGCCCATATATCTGCTGTTAAAACACAGCAATTGATACAAACACCATTTTGGTGGTCAGGAATGACTTCTGATGTCGACAGGTGGTGTAGTACATGCATAGTTTGTGAAACAGTGAATCAGGGTAAACCCGGAAGCCCTAATCTACGCAGGTCAGACCCATCCAAGGGACCCTGGGAATCCTTACAGTTGGATTTCATTGGTACACTCCCCAGTGCCAAAGGGGATATCGTTATTGCCTGGTGATCATTGATATATTCTCAAGTGTTTGGAAGCAATTATCACCCGCAATAACACTGCAAACACTGTGGCACGGGTGATGGCCAACCAAATCATTCCACTTGGGGTTGCGCCCATCTAAATCGAAGTCTGATCAAGGAACCCATTTCACTGGGCAAGTAATGAAAAATGTGTGTGCAAAATTCTAACCCTTACAAACCTGACAGACCACAGAGATCATAGATCATAGATGATCAAACATGTGAATAGCATCCTTAAAAAATGCTAAGCAGAAAACACATCACCAAAAAAGATGAACTGCAGCTTAAGGTGCTACACACTTCAAAACTACACTAAAATATCACCAAAGATGCTCAGTCTAATTTGATCTCTGAAATTAAATTTGCATTAGACATTACAATGGTATATGTTTTTGTAAAGCAAAATGCTTATTTCCCCTGATGACACAGACCATGCAGTATGAGACTAAACGCTGTCCGTAACAGTTTGGCTTTGACCATCAGAGGAAAATAAAGAAAGAACCACATGTCTAAATGCAAATTAATTAAAGGTTCAACATTAACTGTTTTCTCTGTCTATTTCAGGTTACAATCTCGTGAGGGACAGATGCAAAAAGGTTTCTGATCCCCCTGCTTCAAGACAGGACAACAATTTGGCATGATGGAGATGGGTGTGGAAATACTCAAAGAGGCCTTTCACACCTCACAGCACTACACAAACAAAAATAGCTATATGGCCTCCCGGTTTAGCCCCGGAACCACAATTTTGCAACACCAAATTGTTCTAGAACAGATTCCACCCATCTCCTAAACATAGAACACACACTTTTATCACTACACATCATGGAACAAAATAATGGCCTAGATTCTGAAAGTACTAATCCACTGAAGATCTGGCCTGCCTCTCACATACACATAGCTCTCACATATAGGACATTACAAACCTGTTTCCATAAAACAGGCACTATTTACAACTTCCCAACAACTTATTTGAAATACTGTAATATGCATGGGACATTTGCATGGCTACAGTCACACATCGATGATTTAATTACAAATTGCAAACAAACTTGCCACCCAAATTTCTAAATTTCTGCCTGCATCAAATTAAATAAAAAATTGTGCAGACACTTCAATCAATCCACAACTCACTTTGAATATAGACATGTATCATCGATTTTGACTTAGCCAGCAAATCAATCACATTGGATAATTTTGAATTAGCACTGTGATTATTATATATATATCTATACCTGTGATTCTACACTCATAGAATAATTATTATTACTATATGCAAAATGACGCATACCACTGGAGAAGATACTAGTTATACTGACTCTGTGGTATGTTTCCTGTAATTTATTCAGACCAAATATCCATGGCAATAATGAATATTGGTGATGAATGTACTGGTTGCCATGGGTTTTTTGTCACCTTTCCTTTAATCCATCCAGACCAAGTATTTCCAAATTCCACTACTGTACACGCTATTGGTGGAATAGTGAATGATCAGATCATCAAATGGGATCACATTATTGGGTATATGACCTTGAAGGGTACTGAGAAACAATATACCAGTCGCACTTGCTGTCATGAAACTCACCATTATGTTGTTTGTACATGTAACACCTTATAACCTTTTCTCCTAACGACACTAAACTCATAAATGTACAGTCTTTATATGGTCATTTAAGATGCTGTTCAGGTGCTTATGCATTACCAGTGAGAACTCCTTCACCTAATTGAGGTTGGCCCAGAAGACCACCACTGGAGGTGGCAGAGTTCTTCTAAGAGTCAGATCATCATCAAAGGGAAGGTACCACCAGAAGCTCCATGATGGAATGACATGTCCACTGAACAAGCCAAAAAAAGCCTTGATGGATTCGATGAACTGAACACATGTGCTAACCTCAAACAGACACACAGGGACAAACCCAATTATCCACCTGCTACATGTATCTGGTGGGACTAGGTATTCTGCAGATGCATACAAAGCGACAAAATGGACTTGGCACCTTGAACGCCTAATAGTGACCACGCAGAAACTATTGAGTTTCCCACTTGGCCAGAGAGCGGACTGTAAGGCGGGGTGCCAATGTGTTTGCATTCAAAGGCAAATAGCAAATGCTTCCTGAGGCACCACACCCCACTGAGCGAAGACTGAAAAATCACACCTCATTGTCGCCCTTCCACATCTGTCCCATTCTCTCCCCTCTCCTCCTCCTCATCCATTCCCTTTAAGCCCAGAATCACCCCAAACTCACCTAAGATCTGTATGTACCATATCTGATGTATACAAATAATGTAACTTTTGTAACATGTTTGGTATCATTTAAAATGTCTCGGTGCGTCTGGTATAGTGTTTTGTCCCCAGCTTTATAAAACTTAATGACAACAAAGTTATAAGGTCTATGCCAAATACTGAATAATTCTGGAGGCCTATCCCCTCCTTGAATGTTTAACACCAGAAAGCCAAGAACCCTTTCACCCCCAAATTCTCATTGAACAAAGGATAATACCATTTGGTACACAATGTGTATTCTGTCTGGATATTTAAGGAAGGCTGGCCCAGAGCTCAAGGTTCTCTGTAGTCAGATGATCCCACACCTCAATGTGTGTAACTGTAATAATAGGAATCTGCATTCAGATTTCCCATGCTTTGCAATTACATGTACTTTTCTCAACTGCCAGGTATGTTCTTTGACTTGCTTCTTTAACTTGTGTTTTAAATCCTACCTGGCAAATAAATTGTTACTTTTTGATTTATTCTGTATTCCTCTGAAATCATTTATATCAATACTGGGTCTTTAAAATAGATGAAACCGCTCTGGAGGAACCGAGCAGGAGAATCCCATTTGAAGAATCATTTCTATCATAACTGAAGCTTTAATGTAGGAGGAAGCCACTTAAAGACTATCAGTTTGAATCTCATTAGAAACTGATCAAAAGGTAAATGAATAGAAGAGGATTCAGAGTAATCAATAACTTAAATGATTAAAATAAAAGAATAATCAGAAAGAATTTAGAGCTTTAATCTAAATCAGAGGTCAACTTAAAATTGGAGTCAGATTAATATAAAATTGGAGTCAGATAAAATTAATAACGGGATGAATTTGTAAAGTGCAAATTATTAACAATAATTGCTTTACTTCAGTGCTCAGAAAAGACAGAACAACGCAGAGACCTTCAAGGGGCAAATCTATGTATTTTTAGCAGTTTTGCCTGCCATTTTACAGACCATTGTTATGTTTGGAGGAAAAAAGGGTGAGGCTTGCAAGTCGAAGAACACCATCCCAACCGTGAAGCATGGAGGTGGCAGCATCATGTTGTGGGGATGCTTTGCTACAGGAGGGACTGGTGCACTTCACAAAATAGATGGCATCATGAGGAAGGAAAATGATGTGGATATATTGATATCTCAAGATATCAGTCAAGAAGTTGGAGCTTGGTTGCAAATGGGCCTTCCAAATAGACAATGACTCCAAGTTTACATCCAAAGTTGTGGCAAAATGGCTTAAGGAAAACAAAGTCAAGGTATTTGAGTGGCCATCACAAAGCCCTGACCTCAATCCATAATTTGTGGGAAGAACTGAAAATAATATTTGAGCAAGGAGGCCTACAAACCTGACTCAGTTACACCAGTTCTGTCTGAAGGAATGGGCCAAAATTCCAGCAAGCTTGTAGAAGGCTACCCAAAACATTTGACTCAAGTTAAACAATTTAAAGGCAATGCTACCAAATTCTAACAAAGTGTATGTAAACTTCTGACCCACTAGGAATGTGATGAAAGAAATAAAAGCTGAAATATATCATTCTATCTACTATTATTCTGAAATTTCACAATCTTAAAATAAAGTAGTGATCCTAACTGACCTAAGACAGGCAATGTTTTCTAAAATTAAATGTAAATTGTGAAAAACTGAGTTTAAATGTATTTGGCTAAGGTACATGTAAACTTCTGACTTCGACTGTGTGTGTGTTTGTGTGTGTATATATATATATATATTTACATACAAACACACCCATCAGCCACAACATTAAAATGTTGGTGTAGGTCCCACTCGTGCCGCCAACACAGCGCCAACCCACATCTCAGAATAGCATTCTGAGATGCTGTTCTTCTCCTGACAATTGTTACCGTAGACTTTGTCAGTTCAAACCATTCTGGCCATTCTCGGTTGACCTGATACCAACAATCATGCCATGGTCCAAATCAATGAGATCACATTTTTCCCCGTTCTGATTGTTGATGTGAACATTAAGCTGAAGTTCCTTACCCATATCTGCATGATGTTACTCATAGCTGCATGATGCACTGCTGCCACATGATTTGCCGATTAGATAATCGCATGGATGATTGTTGGTGCCAGACGGGCTGGTTTGAGTATTTCTGTAACTGCTGATCTCTTGGGATTTTCACGGACACCAGTATCTAGAATTTACTCCGAATGGTGCCAAAAACTAAAATAAAAACCAGTGAGCGGCAGTTCTGTGGACAGAAATGCCTGGTTGATTAAGTAGAATTGTGGTGAGAAGAATATCACCTCAGAATGCTATTCTGAGATGTGGGTTGGCGCTGTGTTGGCGGCATGAGTGGGACCAACACAGGATTAGGCAGGTGGTTTTAATGTTGTGGCTGATCGGTGGCTATATATATATATATTAATATATATATACACACACACACACGCAAGCATTCATCTGGTGAATATTTAGGCTATAAAAAGCTTAACTGTGTAAATGCTTTAATATAGAGCATTGTAACGGAGCCTCTACTTTAAAATAAGAGTCTCTTGAGTGTTTCGGGCTTGTTTATAGTTAAATGTCCCTCATTATGCACCAAATCTTTATTTTTTTCTGGTTATTATTATGATTTTGGTTGCACAATAAACTGCATCTGGGAGTTTATCCATTTTAAACTGTTGTAGCATCTATGCCCATACCTGTCATATACATCTTTTTTTTAACATTCTATAAATCGATCTTATAAACTATATACTGATTAAACAGTTATCTGCCTTTTCCACCACCTTAATTATTGTATTGGCAAAATCCAATATCAGTCGATCGCTCTACTTTAGAGGTGGAGCAAGTTATTACATTTCGATTAAAGATTACATAACCAAACTTTTTTAATGTATTATTTTGGAATAACATGCTCAGATGAATCTGATTTAAGTTGATTTCATGACTTTAAAATGGTAAAAGTGACTGCAGATATTGTTAGCTGTTATGTACAAATTACTTTGTTATGAAAATATATGCTATAATGATAAATCTTACAAATTTGGCTTTGCTTAGAATTATAATTTTCTTCTAACAATTGAATGGAATAGTGCACTTGCGGCATACTAATCTAGCCATCCATCCATCTATCTATAGTCAAATCACTGGCAGTGTCATTGGGGTGGTGGTGGCAGCAGCATTACATGCACATCCATCACATTGGTGCCAGTCAGTCCAGGCAAGAGTAATCTTCTTCCTCCAGAGAGCTTAGAGAGAAATGTGAATGAATCATTATTTGTTAGAAAGCCATCAATGTCCAGACCTTGAGTTATGGCCTCTTCCATCAGGTTCCCATCAGTGACTGCGCCAGCTGCATCAGTGGGGCCATCCTGCCCATCGGTTCCTCCGCTGAGAAACACTGCACCACTCTTCACTTCTCCACCACTAAGCTCAAGCCCCACCCGAAGGGCTAACTCCTGGTTCCTGCCTCCCCTGCCCTTTCCGGTCAAATGCACTGTTGGCTCTCCTCCAGCCAGCAGACAGGTAGCACCCCAACCTTCCTTCCTCTCCTCTCCAAGCACCTGCATGGTGCGACACAAGTCCCAGCTCTCTATCCCAACCTCTGGCCCTAGCTGAAGGATCTGTCCAGCAAGCTTTGGAGGAGGTTCCTTGCCTGGGGAACATGCAAACCGCAAAAGCAGGCCATATAGTCTGGCAACAGAGCAAATGTCACCGCATACCCCTGGAGATAGAATGACAGGTCGAAGTCCTAATTCGCTGGCCTTGCGGCTTGCACATTCAAGAGCAATGGTGTTAGAACCAATCACAACATTTAAAACATGGTCTTTGACCTCTTGTGGCTTTTCATGTACCTGTATACCCCTACTAGGGCCAGTTTTACTAAGCACCTCTTTCACAGAAGAAGGGAGTGAGTCAGAAAGGTTATAATGATCCAAGATAGTCCAGACCGCCTCTGGCCGTGTGTCACTCCCAACTGTAGGACCACTGGCTATCAAATCCAGAGGATCTCCAATGACATCTGATAGAATCAATGCGACCACCTTAAAGAAAATAAATGTCAGAGTTCGAGTAAATATTAAGCAAATCCAACATTACTAGGTTAAATTGCATTTTTGCAGGTAATGGCAGAGAGAAATTACATAACTGCAAAATATTAGTGATGGGGCATTTAAAACACTGCTTCACGAATACGGTTGGGTACCAAGAGCCGGTTCTTCTTCAGAACCAGATCCATTCTTTAAAAAATACTCGAATCGTATGGTCTTCATAACTTTCACTTCTGTTAATGGTTCCCTTACATTTCCCACCGATGCAGATGGAACAACTCAAATACTTTCAGAGGCGCATTGCAGCACCGCTGCCCTCTACTGGTTCTACAGTGTAAAACACACAGTCCTACAAGTGTATTTTGATTCCCAAGCAAATTACTCTTATAACACAGCTCTTTTGAATCTATATACTCCGAAGAAATCAATTGCATGTTATGAATTTCCAACTTGAAATCAAATGAGAACTGTTAAAGTCTTACAAGCCTGATGCATAACATTAGACTACATAACACAGTCTAAACTGTTCTGTAATGTTACTTCCTCAGACCTCTGAGACGTCAATAAATCAGTGCAGTTACTGACTGGTTCTTCATATGACAATTGTAATTAAAGATACACAAATGTTGTTGTAATAAGTGGAATTTTATAAAAGAATAAATTAAATATGCCATCACATTTCGTGTTTGTTTAGATTTTTATTTCAAATGTATTTTGGATCAATTACTGGCTTGTATTTATGTCTCAAAAAAAGTCTGCATACCCACCTTTTACAAGAATTGTATTACATTTATTTCTGATTTTTTATTTATGCTCTGTAGAAACCTGAAATGATCTCATCACTTGGCAATGGACTGCTGAGGGAATAAATACATTAAGAATTGCATTTCTCATTTCCAAATAAATCTTAAAAAAAAAAGTACAAAGAAAAAAAAATATTTACTAGAATCGTTACTGGAACCATTAAGGAACCATAATTGTTAAGAGGAATCATTCCCGTCCCCATTAATAAAGCTTTGAAATCTTTACAAATCTTTTATTTTGAACTAGTGTCTAAGCGCACGTATCAAAACAGCCAAGCCACGTCGCTTAGTTACCTCCAACTGTTTTGAAACATTAGAAATAATTATCATAAAAAAGGCCAACTTATACAGTATGAAGGTCTACAATGATAGATTCTTCAAAGACTCAGACCTATGTTTTCCAAGATACTGATAAAAATATATGGCAGCTAATATTTTCCAGAGCATTGCATCATTAAAGATGCTTTTGACTCATCTTCCCATTGCATTGTCACCCCTGCACACAGTAGTTGTCCTGATTCAAGTGCTTTGAATTGGTTCAAATGATTCAAAGTTTCAGAAAGCTTCGTTTTCCCCAGCACTACTGAATACACTTTTTTTTTTAAATTAAAATCTGCTATATACTGCATACCTTTTAAAAAATGTTCTAGGTGTTTTTGTTCATTGTTGTATATCAGTGTTACCTGGGCTGGGTAGGCACATTGGGCAAGTCCTCCACCCTTCAACAGGGACAGAGCACGTCGCACTGTGTTAAGCTCCTGAATTGTGGCCCCTGCTGCTGCGAGTCGCCGTGTCACATCCTGTTTCTCCAGCAAGGACATGGGTGGGGCCGGAGCAGGTAATAAAGCTGAACCCCCACCTGTGCATAGATGTGTGTAAAAAATTAAGATATAATGTTTAAGATTTCTATTGCTATGAATAAATATGTTGCAAAAGAAATGTATTTAAAAAAAATGTTATTGATTGTTTTCCCCATGGGCATTTCTTTGCAATTGCCATTATTGCATTACAATTCAGGCATCAAACTTGGGTTGTTGTTGCAACTTTCTACAGCGTTGCACTATGGTGAAAGGTGAAGCCTGAATTTAATTAATTGACCTCTGTACAAATCACATTACCAGAGATGAGCACAAGCAGCAGGTCTTTCTCAGTCAGACCACTGGCCAGCTCTCGAATACACTCTGCTGTCCTCTGGGCATCTGCATCTGGTAAGTTGTGCTTTGCTCCTTCCATCACTGTAATTCTACTGTTATTCTCAAGCAGCATCTTCCTGAATAGGCATACAAACAAGAGTTTTTCTGTAACTTCCTTACAGCTAGGCTAAATAAAATTATTCTACCTATAGTAGCTAAGTCCTCTGAAGTCAGTTCAACTTTAAGTCTAAGTGATTTTAGTGCTTAGCTTTAATTTAATACATTTCAAATCAATGTAATTTCTGTAATAACTGCTTCAATTATAGCTAATAAATGGGTGAATCACACCAAAAAACAAAAGAGAAGTATTTAACTTTATATATATATATATAAATAATTTTATTTTGAGTAAAGAGAATGAAGCATATTTTTGGACTATTAAGAATCGTTTGTATAGTAACATTAGTTTCATTACAATTAAGCACATTTCCCCCTCAATACTGTAATGCATCTGGATGTTGTACATTTGAGGATTTTTGTAATTCCCATTGTTCTCTATGGTGAAGTCATTCTCAATGATTATATTAGATTCTCATTAGTGTAATGCAAGAAAAATACTATATACATAATAACATAATGATTTTTTTATGTAAATCAACACATATTATAGGCTGCACAACAAATACTACCATGATGCACAAATACTAGTTTAAATAATTATATATATATACACTCACCTAAAGGATTATTAGGAACACCATACTAATACTGTGTTTGACCCCCTTTCGCCTTCAGAACTGCCTTAATTCTACGTGGCATTGATTCAACAAGGTGCTGAAAGCATTCTTTAGAAATGTTGGCCCATATTGATAGGATAGCATCTTGCAGTTGATGGAGATTTGTGGGATGCACATCCAGGGCACGAAGCTCCCGTTCCACCACATCCCAAAGATGCTCTATTGGGTTGAGATCTGGTGAATGTGGGGGCCATTTTAGTACAGTGAACTCATTGTCATGTTCAAGAAACCAATTTGAAATGATTCGAGCTTTGTGACATGGTGCAATATCCTGCTGGAAGTAGCCATCAGAGGATGGGTACATGGTGGCCATAAAGGGATGGACATGGTCAGAAACAATGCTCAGGTAGGCCGTGGCATTTAAACGATGCCCAATTGGCACTAAGGGGCCTAAAGTGTGCCAAGAAAACATCCCCCACACCATTACACCACCACCACCAGCCTGCACAGTGGTAACAAGGCATGATGGATCCATGTTCTCATTCTGTTTACGCCAAATTCTGACTCTACCATCTGAATGTCTCAACAGAAATCGAGACTCATCAGACCAGGCAACATTTTTCCAGTCTTCAACTGTCCAATTTTGTGAGCTCTTGCAAATTGTAGCCTCTTTTTCCTATTTGTAGTGGAGATGAGTGGTACCCGGTGGGGTCTTCTGCTGTTGTAGCCCATCTGCCTCAAGGTTGTGCGTGTTGTGGCTTCACAAATGCTTTGCTGCATACCTCGGATGTAACGAGTGGTTATTTCAGGCAAAGTTGCTCTTCTATCAGCTTGAATTAGTCGGCCCATTCTCCTCTGACCTCTAGCATCAACAAGGCATTTTCGCCCACAGGACTGCCGCATACTGGATGTTTTTCCCTTTTCATACCATTCTTTGTAAACCCTAGAAATAGTTGTGCGTGAAAATCCCAGTAACTGAGCAGATTGTGAAATACTCAGACCGGCCCGTCTGGCACCAACAACCATGCCACGCTCAAAATTGCTTCAATCACCTTTCTTTCCCATTCTGACATTCAGTTTGGAATTCAGGAGATTGTCTTGACCAGGACCACACTCCTAAATGCATTGAAGCAACTGCCATGTGATTGGTTGATTAGATAATTGCATTAATGAGAAATTGAACAAGTGTTCCTAATAATCCTTTAGGTGAGTGTATATATATATATATATATATATATATATATATATAATGCATTCGGACCCCTTCATTTTTCACGTTGGATGAGGACAATCGGTGGACAGCCATTTTCAGGTCTCTCCAGAGATGTTCTTTTGGGTTCAAGTCCGGGCTGGACAACTCAAGGACATTCACAGAGTTGTCCCTAAGCCACTCTTGCGTTGTCTTGGCTGTGTGCTTATGGGTCATTGTCCTGTTGGAAGGTGAACCATTAGCACAGTTTGAGGTTCTGAGTACTCTGGACCAGGTTTTCAGTCCCTGCCACTGAAAAACACCACCATAGCATGATGCTACCACCACGTTTCACTGTTGGATGGTTTTGTGCAGTTGTTGAGCAGTGCCTGGATTCCTCCAGACATGACGCTAGGAAATGAGGCCAAACAGTTCTCACAGTCTGAGAGTCCCTAAGGGGCTTTTTTGCTAATTCCAAGTCTGGCCACTCTGCCATAAAGACAGGATCGGTGGAGTGTTGCTGTAATGGTTGTCCTTCTGCATGTTTTTCCGATCTCCACACATAATCTCTGGAGCTCCACCAGAGTGACCATTGGGTTCTTGGTCACCTCTGTAATCAAGGCCCATTTTGATTGCTCAGTTTGAATTATGGAATTATGGATGCCACTATGCTCTTGGGAACCTTCAATTCAGCAATTATTTTTAAGCCTTCCCCAGAACTGTGCCTCGACACAATCCTGTCTCTGATCTCTGCAGGCAGTTCCTTTGACTTCATGGCTTTGTTTTAGCTCTGATATGCATTTTCAGCTGTGAGACCTTATATAGACATGTGTGTGCCAATCCAAATCATGTCCAAACAATTAAATTTGCCACAGGTGGATTCCAATAAAAGCGTAGAAACATCTCAAAGATGATCAAGAGAAATAGCAAAGGATCTTAATATGTATGTCAATGTGATATTTGAGTTTTCTCTTTTTAATAAATTTTCAAGTAATCTGTTTTTTTGCTTGGTCATTATGGGGTATAGAGTGAAAAGTAAATTAAAGCATTTTAGTTTAAGGCTGCAACATAAAATTACCCCCGAAGGGGTCTGAATACTTTCTGAATGCACTGTATATATATATACTGTGTGTGTGTGTGTGTGTGTGTGTGTGTATGTGTATATATATATATACATATATACACACACACACACACATCTACATACACTGCTGTTCAAAAGTTTTGGGTCACTTGATTGAAATGGTTCTCATGATCTTAAAAACCTTTTGACTTGAAGGCGTTTGCTTAAATGTTTGAAATTAGTTTTGTAGACAAATATTTACTGTGCCAACATATTATGTTGTTATTTCATTACAACACTAAAATTTTATTTAAAAAAAAGAAAAGAGCTAATTAGTACCCAGTACTGATGGGAACTCCTTCAATACTGTTTAAAGTGGTGAAACCTCAAGAAGCTGGTTGAGAAAATGTGAAGAGTATGTTTCTGCAAATTCTATGCAAAGGGTGGCTACTTTGAAGATGCTATAATATAACATAGTTTTGTTTTTAAATAATTTTTTGATTTTAGTCAAAACACAATTCCTATAGTTTCATTTTTGTTCTTCCATATTTTGATGACTTTACTATTATCCTTAAATGTGAAAAATAATAAAGAATGAGTAAGTGACCCTAAACTTTTGACCGGTAGTGTATATATACTGTATGTATAGCAACGCAACACACACACACGCACGCACGCACGCAGCAACACACACACATGCGCGGCCAAAAGAACAGATGAACAGATTTTGCTGTTTCGGAAGGAAATTGGTACTTTAACCAAAGTAGCATTCAACTGATCACAAAGTATAATCAGGATATTACTGATGTAAAAAACAGCACCATCACTATTTGAAAAACAAAACAAAAACATTTTTGATCAAATCTAGACAGGGCCCATTTCCAGCAGCCATCACTCCAACACCTTATCCTTGAGTAATCATGCTAAATTGCTAATTTGGTACTAGAAAATCACTAGCCATTATATCAAAAACAGTTGAAAGCTATTTGGTTTGTTAAATGAAGCTTAACATTGTTTTTGTGTTTGTTTTTGAGTTGCCACAGTATGCAATAGACTGGCATGACTTAAGGTCAATATTAGGTCAAAAATGGAAAAAAAGAAACAGCTTTCTCTAGAAACTCGTCAGTCAATTCTTGTTTTGAGGAATGAAGGCTATACAAATGCTTGGAATTGCCAATTTTTTTTTTTTTGATTTTATACAAAGGTGTACACTACAGTCTTCAAAAACAAAGGACAACTGGCTCTAACAAGTGCAGAAAGATATGTGGAAGGCCAGATGTTCAACTAAACAAGAGGATAAGTACATCAGAATCTCTAGTTTAAGAAATAAACACCTCACATGTCCTTAGCTGACAGCTTCATTGAATTCTACCCACTCAACACCAGTTTCATCTACAACAGTAAAGAAAAGACTCAGGGGTGAAGGCATTATGGGAAGAATTGCATAACTTTTCAATCCACTTTTGGAACAGAAAAACAAAAAGAAAAGGTTAGAGTGGGCAAAGAAACACATTGGACAACAGATAATTGGAAAAAATTGGTATTATGGATCTTAACCCCATTGAGCTTTTGTGGGATCAGCTAGACTGTAAGGTGAGTGAGAAGTGCCCGACAAGACAGCCACATCTATGGCAAGTGCTACAGGAAGCGTGGAGTGAAATGTCACCGGAGTATCTGGACAGACTAACAGCTAGAATGCCAAGGATCTGCAAAGCTGTCATTGCTGCAGTGGAGGAGTTTTTTTGATGAGAACACTCTGAAGTAGTTCAAGAAGTTCTGAACATATAATTGTTTTTTTTTCTTTCAAATCTGAATAGTCATTTTTCAGGTTATTAATGTCCTGACTATACATTGTGATCAGTTGAATGCCACTTTGGTGAATAAAAGTACATTTCCTTCCATAAGAGCAAAATATGTACATTATTCCTAACTTTTGGCCGCCAGAGGTATATATAATTTTTTTTGCGTTAAATTACAGAGAAAGGGGGGAGGATCTTGATAGTTTTTCAAAGGAAATATCATTTCTCATTTCCTTATTTTGATTTTAGGGTGAAATTTCACAAAGATGACATGTTCTTGAAAGGTTTTGTGAGATTCACCCAAGCAAAAGAAAACCAAAACCAAACAAATACACATTCTAAGATGGTGAAAAATACTTACTCTTTCCCATGACGTTGTAGTGTATTCTGTATACCATGTGGCACGCTGACCACCCCTTTAATCAGATGGTCCCCTACAATCCTCTCTGCTTCTGCTGCCATCCCAAGCACAGCCTTACCAAAGCCCACCAAATAAAGGTTATTACTAAGAGTGAAACTCTGACCACCCACAAGCAGTTTGTCCCCATGTCGCTCCAAACCCCTGCTGACAACTTTGTCTGGCTGCACACCTTCAACGGCCGCAGAAAACACAGCCCGGGCTCGCGTCTCTAATGACGACATACTGCGAGAGCGTAATGATGCAAACCCCACCCGTAGTGGATGCCACAGGTGAAGAGAACATGTGAGAGCAAGAATCTGAGCCATAAACCAATCAAAATGTCCACACTAGAAGAAGAGGGCCACTTAACACCTGAGGAGAGAAATTAGAAGCAGGGTGATTAAAGGAATAGTTCACCCAAAATGAAAATTCTCTTTTCATTTACTCACCCTCATGTCATCCCAGATGTGTATGGCTTTCTATCTTCAGCAAGACACAAATTAAGATTTTTAGAAGATTATCACAGCTATGTAGGTCCATAAAATGCAAGTGAATGGTGATCAGACCTTTAAAGCTCCAAAAACATATAAAGGCAGCATAAAATAATCCATACAACTTCAGTGGTTAAATCCACATCTTGAAAAGCGATATGAAAGGTGTGGGTGAGAAACAGATCAATATTTAAGTCCTTTTTTACTATAATTCTCCATCTTTGACCAGCCCTGACCAGTAGGTGGCGATTATAAGTAGAATATGGAAGTGGAGATTTATAGTAATAAAGGACTTAAAAACGTATCTGTTTCTGACCCATGCATCATATCGCTTCTGAAGATAAGGATTTAACCACTAGAGTCTTATGGATTACTTTTATGCTGCCGTTAAGTGCTTTTTGGTCACAATTCACTTGCATTGTACAGTGGGTACGGAAAGTATTCAGACCCCCTTAAATTTTTCACTCTTTGTTATATTGCAGCCATTTGCTAAAATCATTTAAGTTCATTTTTTCCCTCATTATTGTACACACAGCACCCCCATATTGACAGAAAAACACAGAATTGTTGACATTTTTGCACATTTATTAAAAAAGAAAAACTGAAATATCACATGGTCCTAAGTATTCAGACCCTTTGCTGTGACACTCATATATTTAACTCAGGTGCTGTCCATTTCTTCTGATCATCCTTGAGATGGTTCTACACCTTCAATTGAGTCCAGCTGTGTTTGATTATACTGATTGGACTTGATTAGGAAAGCCACACACCTGTCTATATAAGACCTTACAGCTCACAGTGCGTGTCAGAGCAAATGAGAATCATGAAGTCAAAGGAACTGCCTGAAGAGCTCAGAGACAGAATTGTGGCAAGGCACAGATCTGGCCAAGGTTACAAAAAAATTCTGCTGCCCTTAAGGTTCATAAGAGCGCAGTGGCCTCCATAATCCTTAAATGGAAGACGTTTGGGACGACCAGAACCCTTCCTAGAGCTGGCCGTCCGGCCAAACTGAGCTTTCGGGGGAGAAGAGCCTTGGTGAGAGAGGTAAAGAAGAACCCAAAGATCACTGTGGCTGAGCTCCAGAGATGCAGTCGGGAGATGGGAGAAAGTTGTAGTAAGTCAACCATCACTGCAGCCATCCACCAGTCGGGGCTTTATGGCAGAGTGGCCCGACAGAAGCCTCTCCTCAGTGCAAGACACATGAAAGCCCGCATGGAGTTTGCTAAAAAAACACCTGAAGGACTCCAAGATGGTGATAAATAAGATTCTCTGGTCTGATGAGACCAAGATAGAACTTTTTGGCCTTAATTCTAAGCGGTATGTGTGGAGAAAACCAGGCAATGCTCCCCACCTGTCCAATACAGTCTCAACAGTGAAGCATGGTGGTGGCAGCATCATGCTGTGGGGGTGTTTTTCAGCTGCAGGGATTGGTTGCAATCGAGGGAAAGATGAATGCGGCCAAGTACAGGGATATCCTGGACGAAAACCTTCTCCAGAGTGCTCTGGACCTCAGACTGGGCCGAAGGTTCACCTTCCAACAAGACAATGACCCTAAGCACACTGCTAAAATAACGAAGGAGTGGCTTCACAACAACTCCGTGACTGTTCTTGAGTGGCCCAGCCAGAGCCCTGACTTAAACCCAATTGAGCATCTCTGGAGAGACCTGAAAATGGCTGTCCACCAACGTTTACCATCCACCCTGACAGAACTGGAGAGGATCTGCAAGGCGGAATGGCAGAGGATACCCAAATCCAGATGTGAAAAACTTGGCTATATAAAAACTCATGGCTGTATTAGATCAAAAGGGTGCTTCTACTAAATACTGAACAAAGGGTCTAAATACTTAGGACCATGTGATATTTCAGTTTTTCTTTTTTAATAAATGTGCAAAACTGTCAACAATTCTGTGTTTTTCTGTCAATATGGGGTGCTGTGTGTACAAGAATGAGGAAAAAAAAAATGAACTTAAATGATTTTAGCAAATGGCTGCAATATAACAAAGAGTGAAAAATTTAAGGGGGTCTGAATACTTTCCGTACCCACTGTATGGACCTACAGAGAGCAGAGATATTCCTGAAAATGTTTTTGGTGTTCTGCAGAAGAGAGAAAGTAATACACATCTGGGATGGCTGAGAATGAGTAAATGATGAAAGAATATATATATTTTTTTGGTGAACTATTATTCAAATACATTACATTTCAACATCAGATATAAATAAATAACAGCTTATAAGAAAGCTACAACTCATTTCATTGGTTGCTCACATCAATGGATACATGTAAACAACACTTTGAGGTACCATATATATATATATATATATATATATATATATATATATATATATATATATATATATATACAGTGAGGAAAATAAGTATTTGAACACCCTGCTATTTTGCAAGTTCTCCCACTTGGAAATCATGGAGGGGTCTGAAATTGTCATTGTAGGTGCATGTCCACTGTGAGAGACATAATCTAAAAAAAAAAATCCAGAAATCACAATATATGATTTTTTAACTATTTTTTTGTATGATACAGCTGCAAATAAGTATTTGAACACCTGTCTATCAGCTAGAATTCTGACCCTCAAAGAACTGTTAGTCTGCCTTTAAAATGTCCACCTCCACTCCATTTATTATCCTAAATTAGATGCACCTGTTTGAGGTTGTTAGCTGCATAAAGACACCTGTCCACCCCATACAATCAGTAAGAATCCAACTACTAACATGGCCAGGACCAAAGAGCTGTCCAAAGACACTAGAGACAAAATTGTACACCTCCACAAGGCTGGAAAGGGCTACGGGGAAATTGCCAAGCAGCTTGGTGAAAAAAGGTCCACTGTTGGAGCAATCATTAGAAAATGGAAGAAGCTAAACATGACTGTCAATCTCCCTCGGACTGGGGCTCCATGCAAGATCTCACCTCGTGGGGTCTCAATGATCCTAAGAAAGGTGAGAAATCAGCCCAGAACTACACGGGAGGAGCTGGTCAATGACCTGAAAAGAGCTGGGACCACCGTTTCCAAGGTTACTGTTGGTAATACACTAAGACGTCATGGTTTGAAATCATGTATGGCACGGAAGGTTCCCCTGCTTAAACCAGCACATGTCAAGGCCCGTCTTAAGTTTGCCAATGACCATTTGGATGATCCAGAGGAGTCATGGGAGAAAGTCATGTGGTCAGATGAGACCAAAATAGAACTTTTTGGTCATAATTCCACTAACCGTGTTTGGAGGAAGAAGAATGATGAGTACCATCCCAAGAACACCATCCCTACTGTGACGCATGGGGGCGGTAGCATCATGCTTTGGGGGTGTTTTTCTGCACATGGGACAGGGCTGACTGCACTGTATTAAGGAGAGGATGACCGGGGCCATGTATTGCGAGATTTTGGGGAACAACCTCCTTCCCTCAGTTAGAGCATTGAAGATGGGTCGAGGCTGGGTCTTCCAACATGACAATGACCCGAAGCACACAGCCAGGATAACCAAGGAGTGGCTCTGTAAGAAGCATATCAAGGTTCTGGCGTGGCCTAGCCAGTCTCCAGACCTTTGGAATCTTTGGAGGGTGCTCAAACTCCGTGTTTCTCAGTGACAGCCCAGAAACCTGACTGATCTAGAGAAGATCTGTGTGGAGGAGTGGGCCAAAATCCCTCCTGCAGTGTGTGCAAACCTGGTGAAAAACTACAGGAAACGTTTGACCTCTGTAATTGCAAACAAAGGCTACTGTACCAAATATTAACATTGATTTTCTCAGGTGTTCAAATACTTATTTGCAGCTGTATCATACAAATAAATAGTTAAAAAATCATACATTGTGATTTCTGGATTTTTTTTTTTAGATTATGTCTCTCACAGTGGACATGCACCTACGATGACAGTTTCAGACCCCTCCATGATTTCTAAGTGGGAGAACTTGCAAAATAGCAGGGTGTTCAAATACTTATTTTCCTCACTGTGTATATATATATATATATACACTCACCTAAAGGATTATTAGGAACACCTGTTCAATTTCTCATTAATGCAATTATCTAATCAACCAATCACATGGCAGTTGCTTCAATGCATTTAGGGGTGTGGTCCTGGTCAAGACAATCTCCTGAACTCCAAACTGAATGTGTCAGAATGGGAAAGAAAGGTGATTTAAGCAATTTTGAGCGTGGCATGGTTGTTGGTGCCAGACGGGCCGGTCTGAGTATTTCACAATCTGCTCAGTTACTGGGATTTTCACGCACAACCATTTATAGGGTTTAAAAAAAGGGGTGTGAAAAGGGAAAAACATCCAGTATGCGGCAGTCCTGTGGGCGAAAATGCCTTGTTGATGCTAGAGGTCAGAGGAGAATGGGCCGAATAATTCAAGCTGATACAAGAGCAACTTTGCCTGAAATAACCACTCGTTACAACCGAGGTATGCAGCAAAGCATTTGTGAAGCCACAACACACACAACCTTGAGGCGGATGGGCTACAACAGCAGAAGACCCCACTGGGTACCACTCATCTCCACTACAAATAGGAAAAAGAGGCTACAATTTGCAAGAGCTCACCAAAATTGGACAGTTGAAGACTGGAAAAATGTTGCCTGGTCTGATGAGTCTCGATTTCTGTTGAGACATTCAGATGGTAGAGTCAGAATTTGGCGTAAACAGAATGAGAACATGGATCCATCGTGCCTTGTTACCACTGTGCAGGCTGATGGTGGTGGTGTAATGGTGTGGGGGATGTTTTCTTGGCACACTTTAGGCCCCTTAGTGCCAGTTGGGCATCGTATAATGCCACGGCCTACCTGAGCATTGTTTCTGACCATGTCCATCCCTTTATGGCCACCATGTACCCATCCTCTGATGGCTACTTCCAGCAGGATAATGCACCATGTCACAAAGCTCGAATCATTTCAAATTGGTTTCTTGAACATGACAATGAGTTCGCTGTACTAAAATGGCCCCCACAGTCACCAGATCTCAACCCAATAGAGCATCTTTGGGATGTGGTGGAACGGGAGCTTCGTGCCCTGGATGTGCATCCCACAAATCTCCATCAACTGCAAGATGCTATCCTATCAATATGGGCCAACATTTCTAAAGAATGCTTTCAGCACCTTGTTGAATCAATGCCACGTAGAATTAAGGCAGTTCTGAAGGCTGAAAGGGGTCAAACACAGTATTAGTATGGTGTTCCTAATAATCCTTTAGGTGAGTGTATATATATATATATATATATATATATATATATATATATATATATATAATAATATAATATATATATATTTTATATTATATTATATATATTTTTGTATATTTTAGTAGATTTGTTTCAGTCAGTGTATTAACTGAACAATTTTAATCCTAGATCTTCAACTGTATCAGGTTTCACATTTTTATTTCTGAAAACAATAATTACAAGGTAGCCCTATGACATTATGCCTTCATTAATTTTATGAAAACTTACCTGCACACTGTGCCTGGAAAACCTGAAGCTCTTTTATGAACTGACAAAACTGCTCCACAGGCACTATGTCAGCAGCATTACACCAGAGCCTGTGTACTGAGTGAATAATGATTAACTAGAGCTGACCATAGGGCAGAGGGTAGTTTTCAACTAGCCAGTTTAAAAAGGAAGTTTATGGATTCACCAAGAGTCAATCCTAAAACAATAGAGGGGGAAGGTAATGTAACAGATGTAAACAATATATAAATTATGATAGAGAGAGAGAGAGAGAGAGAGAGAGAGAGAAACAAGCTAAAGTGATAGGACAACCAGAGTTGTATTCTGTACGTCTACAGACACACCACTATTACAATCATACTACACAAAATAAACATTACATCTACCCACGACTGTCATGACTCATTACCGATGAATACATAAGAACAGCTCTTTAAAACAGTAAAGCCTGTCTCAGCAAACACAATCAGAACGTTACCTCACGTTAGCGTGTTTTGGAAGACAACTCCTAACGTCCAAGGAACAATGTATTTTTTCTTTCTCAAGCGTACACTAACTAACGTTAACGGAACGTTTCAGGGAAACAAAAATTGTTATCCGGTTTTGCCGTTAACAGATGAAATATAATTGTGACATCGCCATCGCTCGACTCGACTGTTAATAACTTTGTCCTATGCGGTAATATGGCAATTAGAGTAAAACATTGGTCAGGTATTATGAATCTAAACAGTAGTCTCCTAATTCGATTTGTAATTCTTCATTGTGTCCACAACTCAACAGCTACTAAAGTTTCTCAGTATTGTTATGCGGATGTAAATAATATTGAAGGCCCTCAAGCGGCATGTACATCTGTAGTCATGTGGTACGTGTTATTTTTCTCAGCGCTGATGAAGATGAACCAATCACAGTCGTTTGCGTTGTCCCTAGCGCCCCCTGGTGGAATAAAAAAAATTGTAGCCTGATGCTGGGTGCTTACTGCCCAACTCAGAACGTTTCTTGTCTTATTGAACACATTTACAAACTAAAAGTGTAATGTCTAATCGCCAGTTTAAGGTTCCCTCGATTTTATCAGTCTTACAATTAGCTGGAGAGATAAGAGATAACAACGTGAATTCACTGAGAGTACTCCGACAAGAAGTAGGTATGCTATAAAGAAGCAGTGGAAATGTTCACCTCGAGGTGGCATCATTCGATAACAGACAACTTAAGCAACAATCAAACTGACACACACACACACACACACACACACACACACACACACACACGAGAGAGAGAGAGAGAGAGAGAGAAAATAAACTGCACAAAAAAGTAGACACTTTACAATTTTTCTTTGCTGTTATTTGTGACGCCAAAACAGTGGAAGTGACAGCATCGTGCTGCGGATGACATCATCCTTATTGTTATTAGTGTCTCCCAGCTCCATCTGTTACTCACACCCATGGGGAGAAAAGTGGCAGAAGTGTTCAGTGCAAGTAGTATCCCAAGCCTTCGAAAAAATTCACAATCATGTTCACTGTACAGGGCAGTGTTTCACCAAACACACCACTATCCCACATAGGCTAACCATCATCAATATTTTTCCTTTTCAAGAACTTGTCAATGTTTTCTGTCCATCTTAGTAGCATGTTTACTTGTAATGTTTGAAATTCGGTTATGCAAAAAAATAAATAAAATAAAAATCACATAGGTAGGCTACACTGTGTGAGGTCACAAGTGGCAAGAGCTCTAAATGGTCAATGAAAAAACAACAAATTTGCTTCTTTTCTAATTTGTAGATTTGTTCTTGCAATGTCACAACAAATTACAGGGATGCAAAATTATGAGGGGCGAAAAAGGTAAGACAATCACTGGTCCATACTTTTTTTTCTGGGGATATTTTTTTTTAAATAATAAGCTAAAAGCACCAATTCCAGCTGTTTTAATGATTCAAGTTTATTTAAGTTTACAATTGTGCAGAATTAGCTAGGCTTGCATTTAGAGTATTTTGGTTAGGCTTGCTTCTATTTCAGAAATGTGTTCAATTTTAATAACTGAATAGTTCAGTGACCCCTTCTGGAAATGCCACTAGGTAGAGACAAATTAGCGTCTTCTGTGCTATGAGTGAGTCAGTGAATTATTTTGAGTCCTTCATAACCAAAATCTACCAAGAGACTTTATAGTGTTTAAGCATTAAAAGAACAAAGCAGATCTTCAATCTTTCAGTCTGAGCATTATTTTTCATCCAAAAAGACAACAATAATAGTCTAATAATAGTGAGTTTCAATAATGTCCTTACCTTCTCCTTTATTAAAACTTGCATGGCTACAAATCTACTGACTTCAGTATAAGAATTATAAACATAAAGCAGATCTGCAGTATCATTTTCCTGCAGTAGCCTATTTAAACAGCTGAGCATGACTTCAGAGAAGACCAAAAATAATTTTGAGTTTCAATAATGTTCTTTCGTCATTGTAAAGTGCATTTCACATGAGTTGAGTCGAGGCGTCAATGCTCGCATCAACTGCCGAGTTCAACACCAGCATCAAGTGCCGCATTGCCCTCCACATGACAAGAGTTGCAGAAAGCCACGAGTTTGCCACATAAAAAGCAGGAGTTGTGCACAATAAACATTGAAAACATGTATTTGGAAGAGGTAATAAATGTGCAGTTGCTTTGATAGCAGAAATTAATAAAAGGACTCGTTTATGTTTATGTCTAAGCGATTTCTTCATGAATTTAAATTAGTTAAATAACTGTCTCTGATATTCATAAACGATAATGTAATATTTAATTAAAATAAATTATGAGACATTCATGGACAGTTTTAAATATTTCTTGTTGCTTAGTACTCTCAAGGAAATTAGACTCTTGGTGAAGCAAAAACGTGTGTGTGAAAAGCACTTTGGTGTAATGTGGCGTCACTTCATAGACTTCAATGAAGCTGCAGCGCTGACACGAGTCACGTGAAAGACCCTTAACGTGTATATATATCACTCACTTTTGCACATTAATCATTGCTCTTCACAATCACAAAAGTGAACGATTATGGTTTCAAAAGGGCAAATTTCTTCGAAAGATGGGGAGTTTGGATTCCTGAAATTATATAAATTTTTTAATGCATTTATTTATTTTGTGGAATTTTATAATTTTCCACAGCACATCTGACAATCTTTCACACTAATGTGCCACGTTGGTTTCCTATTTTATTTACCTGTATAGAGATGCCTTGGGGGTGCACATAGATTCTAGTTAATTGCTTCTCTTGTGACTAAGTTGTCATGGTTGATTAAACCAGGGAAAATACAAATTCCCAGGGCATGGAAATGATAGCCTAACAAGGAATCAACAATTACAAGCCCATTCTATGGCTGCTGAAGATGTTTAATTTGAGAAGGTAATTTATCACATACCAAAACTTATCTTACACTCTAAGCATGCAAAAAAATAAAATAAATACAAAAGAATTAAATGATGCACTGCATTGTCATGGATAATTGATGTACAGAAGGCTATGTAATTCTCAGGTGGCTGCAGCTAGCAGATGGGAAGAGGTCACACTACTGGCTGGTATTTCTATTTTGCAGCACAAGTGACCCTCTGTGAGTACAATCTTTTTTGTATCTTGTCCTTGTGGCAATCGTATGCTCCATTATTTTAGAAAGGGAGTAAATTTGGCTACAGTGGGCAGGGCCTTTGGAGGTTTTCCATTAGTGATCACTTACATTATTAATTAGTCTGCACACCTAATTGGGAACATTCCAACAGCATTGGCTTACCGTTTTTTTATGTAAAGATTAATAACAAATGTTGTTAAAATAATGTTAATGGAACATCCTTATGATTGTTAGATTTTTATGGTTGCTCGTATTCTGTAAAAGTTCTCAGTGTTAAGAGATTTTACGCTTTTGTTTAAAATGCATTGATTTTTACATTTTTAAGATTTTCATCCACACTGGAATGCCGTTTTCCTCCTCCAAAAATGGCACATACACACTAATCAGTTTTCTTTTCAAAACTCAGTTTTCAATTTCCTGATTTCATTGTTTTTCAAAATATGTGGTAATTAAGAGCTTTTCCGCAATGTTCAGTTTTTTTTTAAATAACAAACACGATTTCACGAGTTAATGTTATGAAATGTCAGTGTAGACATGGCCAAAGACTTTCAAAAACTCTGTCTAGTACTGCATACTTTGGAAAACGATGACATTAGGAGACTGAAAATGGAGTTAAAATATTACTGTCAATGTGGCTTTTTTCGTGTATGTCCTACATTAGAAAACTAGATTTCAGAAAATTATTCAATTCATTGGCAAATGTAAGCCATGTCCTCACTAATCGTATTCAGTTTCCAAACGTCATCATTTTCCAAAGTGTGCTGTAATGGAGAGCGTTTTGAAAATGCGAAATGCTCAGTTTTAGAGGAAAAGGTGTGGATGAGAGGCATTAAAATATAGCTAAATCAAAGCATTTTCTATTGAAAATGTATTAGTGTGGATGTGGTCAAAGACTTTAGAAATTAGGAAACATTAGGAAAATGGAAACAGAGTTCAAACAAAAACATACAGTATTATTTGTAGACGTGACCTTTGTACAACATTGTTTGTATAAATTCTTTAAATTAGATTTCTGAAAACTAAAAAAGTTGTCGGCAAATTTAGGCCACATCAACTCAGTTTTAGTTTCCTAACATCATCGTTGTCCAAAGCATGCAGTAATGGAGAGTGTTTTCAAAACGTTTTGTTTTCAGTGGAGGAAAATTATGTTCTTATAAGAGGCGTAACCATAGTAAAAATCAAAGCGTTTTCAAATGAAAATATGTGTGGATGTGGAAAAAGACTTTCTTTCTTTATAGTACCGCATACTTTGGAAATCAATGACATTATGAAAACTTAAAATGGAGTATTGTGGACGTTGCCTCAGTAAAACTTTGTGGGTATATGTCCTTTAAACTAGATTTCTGAAAACTAATACATTTGTTGTCAAATTTAGGCCACATCCACACTTATCCATTTTCAGTTTCCTATGTCATGATATTCCAAAGTATACGGTATGGAGAGCATTTTTCGAAATGCTCAGTTTTGGATGGAGGAAAATGGTGTTCTCGTGTGGATGAGGGACATAAACATATACAGTATGCATTTTCAGTAAAAACATATAAGTGTGGATGTTTTCAGCTTTTTTTTACATTTTCAGAAATGTAGTACTAACCTTTAAATAACATTCTATTTATGTACATTTTCATGTAAGAACATACATTTGTTATCTGGGTGAGTGTATAGCAATGATAATGTGATGAACTGTAAAGAAAATTATACAGATATGACAGTAAAGAGATGGCAGGTGTCTTCCAGTGCATTCTGAAAGGGACTGCGATTTACAAACACTCAGCAATAATGAGCATCATTTGCATGACTAGAGGGTATCTGAAATCAGTGCAAAGGACACACTTAGCTCTCTGAGGTGACTGAACTCACACTTTCAGTAAGTGACTAAGATGAATGACTTTACTGTGTGCAATTAGATCTTCTCACTTTTTCATTAAAGCCGATATAAGGAATAATAGTAACTGGAGAAGATGGAAACAGAATTAGCAGCCTGGAATACTTTATCATACTCTGCTTCACATTCATTGTCTCTATTGCACCATCGCTCTTGTTATTCCATTACAGAAAAACAAAGAGAAATCACTCTAACTCATGACTGTATTTGGCTTGTGAGTGGCCATCTTATTACTTTTGTGCTTTATATATCCTGAGGCCCCTGTCTGTGATCTACGTTCATATATTATTCAGAATATGCATGAAGCAAAGCTCTTTGATACATTGTATCTTGTGTTGTGATATAGAGATACATCATATTCAGTGGCAGTCAATTCACTTTTAAAACCATATGCTCAACATAGTCATTATGTTTGCACTAAGATTTATACAGAAACATGCATCATTTTCACCATTATAAAGATAAAACAAAAACAAGAAAAAATATTAATAATATTAATATTTTACATTTAATGTTGTCATTCCATTAAAAAATAATTCATTAGGTTTTCGTTTGCAATAATAGATACAACTATAATATAACTCCATGAAAGCTATGAATTTGGCCACTTTTGTTGGAAAACAATGGTATAAAGTTAAAATATTACTGATTTGTCTGATAAATCCAAGACTAGAAAACCTCATCTATGTTAGCCAAATAGATTATGTTTCATGGTGACATTTAATTACCATGATTCACAACAACAATGTCCAATACATCACACAAAACTAATTGTTTTAGTTTGCAAAGCAAAAAAAACAAACACATGATCAGTGAACACAAGATAGCAACAATGCAGCATTAGCCCAACGGAGCGAGTGACAGTTTTCTCAACTGTCCTGAAACCCTCTCACATAGGCTCTGAGCCATTGGGGAACCCATGTTGTTGAGCCCTTAATGTTGTTACAAGTTATTCTCTTGTCGATTGACTTTACCACATTTAACAGATGAAGCCTCTAAAAAGACTGCAAAAACATGTAATGCTTCCTGTCAGCTTGCTGCCTTTGCTTGGAATCACAAAAAAATAAATAAATAAATAAATAAATACAAATTTAAAATAGACTTTCTGTCTCTCTTTATTACCTCAAAACTGCTGATTATTTTCACTATGTCTTTGCCAATTGTCCCTTCTCAAACAGGCCAGCAACAGTGGTCTTTAGGAGTTAATGTCCTTCAAAAGGCCTCTGAAGCATAGGGAGTGAGAGCTAAAAGTGTTCATAATAAATAGATTCAACAGAAGAATCAACGTGTCTTTGTAATGAAAGAGACAGATGGACAGAGATAAAAGAAAAATTTGGATAATTTGGTACAGAGGAAAGAACTTTTCAAACTCTGCTGCCTTGTGCTTGACAGAAACCTGGCTGAGGGAAGCCATTCCGGATAGCGTGTTACATCTACAGGGCTTTCAGCTGTTCGGAGCGATTCACATTGCAGAGTTAACAGGGAAAACAGTGGAACATGCTTTCACATCAATGAAAGTTGGTGTACAGATGTAACAACATTAAAGAAGATGTGCTGTCAAATGTGTGAAAATGCTCAAAACAGCAGAGATGATAGTGGACTTTAGGAGGAACACTCCAACACTGACCCCACTCACCATTCTGTACAGCACTGTGGCAGCAGTGTAGTCATTCAGGATCCAGGGCTCTACCATCTCACATGACCTGAAGTGAGATAACCTGATTGACTCCATTGTAAAAAAGGCCCAGCAGTGGTTGTAATTCCTTCGCCAGCTGAGGAAGTTCAACCTGCACAGGTGCTGCTGACACAGTTCTACTCAGCAGTTATTGAGTCTGTCCTCTGCACTTCAATAACTGTCTGGTTTCATTCAGCTATGAAATTGGCCATCAGAAGACTACGAAGGACAGTTCAGACTGCTGAGCGGATTATTGGTTTCCCCCTGCCCTCCCTTCAAGAACTGTACACTTCCAGAGTGAGGGAACGGGCTGGAATAATCACTCTGGACCCCATTAGCTTTTTAAACCGTTGCCTTCTGGCCGGCACTACAGTGCACTGAGCACCAGAACCTTCAGGCACAAGAATAGTTTTTTCCCTCAGGCTTTTCATCTCATGAACAGTTCAAACAAAGCTTAGTCTATTTATATTTATCCAATATATCCTACCTCTTCTGCCATTACATACCCTTGCACTCTGTATATAACAGATTTGTATTGGTAGATACGTATATATTTTATCTTATAAGTATATATAGAAATACACAATATTTTATATTAGCTTTTTATTTTTATTCTTTTTTATTATTATTATCATCATCTCTGTCTTATTGTTGTATTGTTAGTGCACTGGAAGCTTCATTCACCACGACAAATGCCTTGTATCAAGTCCATACTTACAGCGCCAGAACCACACAAGAAAATAACGAACAGACATGCAACTCCAGCTGCAAAAGACAGACTAGTGTTACAAACGCAAGTTGGACTAATCAAAAGCACCTGCACAGATATACACCCATATACCTCTGTTCACTGCAAGTATGAGACAAGACTGCACAATTTCAAAAAGGGGCCAGGTAAAAGGAGCACACAAGTGTGAGTGCCACCAACCTGGCAAGCTTGAATGGTCTGAGATTTATTACCTATGAATTCAGACTAATTACTTGTGGGCCAGGTGGCAGCAATATGCAGGCAACCGCAAGGTAAGGGACAAACCATTGAAGCTATCTGCAGGGGGGAACTGCCTATCCTGCTACACATAGATGGGACTACATTTACATTTATTCATTTGGCAGATGCTTTTATCCAAAGCGACTTACAAAAGAGGAAAACATAAGCAAATCGTGTGACTATACATCTGAAGAAAAGTAATGGTGCCAAAGTGGATTCTTAGGAGCAATGTGTCAGGGGTCTGTAAAGGAGCACACAATCGCAGACAGTCGATGCTCTAAGTTCTTTGTAAAAAACAAAACAAAACCAAAAAACACAGGAATCTGACAAAACATAAAAAGGCCCATCAACCTTCAAGGGGGTGTAATGCCTGTTTTACACTGCATGCCAAAGCAGTTCGTGAGCCGAACTGAAGCAGTGCTTCATGACAATTTAGCTGTAAACAATGTGTGTGCTTTTACACCAGCAGTGTTTCTGCTGCAGAAACGTCTCAGTTATGAAGAGAACGAGACATTGCGTGCTAACACTTATGGGGAATTGTCCTTCCACACAACCTAGTTGAAACCTCTCTACAATAACGCTAATATTCTAATATTGTCTATGGTGTTTGAGCCCCGCCCTTTTAGGCATGAAACTGTCCGCTATAAAAGCAGGTGCACAAACACCATTCCTCAGAATTTTCTAATTGAGGAACAAGGAGCGCACCGCTCACACATCAAAAGAACTCACTGTCCTTTTCTGCATTTCGGGTGCCGGGTGCACACCGGCCTGCTGCTTAACTCCCATCTCCTCAGATTCCGCGCCGCCTCCCACTTGTCAAACGGCCGTGTGGCGCTGGCAAACACATGGTGTGCAACAGCACCTGGCTTGACTGAATTTCCAATGGAGGCGAGCCTTTCATGGAGCATCTTGACGTTCATTGAATTACAATGTGGGCAATCCGAACATTCCATTGCGGCCTCCGCATTTCCTAGGGTTGTCGCTTAAGTGCCATCAGCCAATAAATTGGCTTGATTGTATAAGTGCTTCAGACCATGTGACACTCAGGGCGTGTCCCAATAAGACTACACGACTATGAAGGGGAACACAAAGAGAGCATTAGCTTACCCATATGCTTCAGCATACATCACCTTAATACATACTTATAACATTCACAGCATTTTATGCACTCAAGCACTTACTTAAATCACTCAAAGCATTTTATGCATTTCTAACCAGGCTTTGGGTGGAAAGAGTACTGAAAAATCATACTCAAGTATAAGTACTGTTACTTCCCAAAACATTTTGTGTGAGTAGAGTAAATGTAACTGTCCTAAAAACTACTCAAGTAAGAGTAAAAGAGTAGCTCATTTAAAAGTACTCATGAGTAGTGAGTATTGAGTACCGAGTTGCAAAACCTATGCCCCATTTATTGAACACTGTATGCCATCTTTTAATTACTTATCTAAGATAAACACTGCATGAATCTGATTCCAAAAAATAAAAGGGAGACATGATAACAGAAATGAAAAAATGTAAAAGATATTTTCAATACTCTGATAACCATTTTAATGTAATTGTTTCAATGTATGAAACAATTACATTAAAATCAGTTTATGTGTAGGATCTAAATTTCTCTTAATGCCGACAGAGCTTTATAGTTGTGCATAAAACATTCAAACAATGCGAGGAATGCAAAAAAAGCTAAATAAGCAGGATCACTTGGCACGTCATGTCCTACACAATAGAGGAGGTAGAGCAGGCATGGGAAAAGTTGTTTGGTACAGGGGCTACATCACTCTTAAAAAGGAATAATTCACCCAGAAATGAAAATTCTTTAATCATTTACTCACCCTCATGCCATCCTGGATGTGTATGACTTGCTTCTGCAGAACACAAATTAAGATTTTTAGAAGAATACAGTATCTCATCTCTTTTGGTCCATACAATGAAAGTGAATCGGTGCTAAAATATTGAAGCTCCACAAATCACACAAATTAGCAAAGAAGTATAATCCATGTGCCTCCAGTGGTTTAATACATGTCTTCAGAAGCGATATGATAGATGTAGTGAGAAACAGATCAATATTTAATTCCATTTTACAATTAATTCTCCTCCCTGCTCAGTCAATCTCCACTTTAACTTTCACTTTCTTGTGTTTTTGGTGATTCACATTCTTCATGCATATTGCCACCTACTTGGCAGAGAGAAAAATAACTTAAATATTGATCTGTTTCTCACCTACACCAATCATATAAATTCTGAAGTCATGAATTAAACCACTGGAGTTGTATGTGTTACTTTTATGCCGCTTTTATAAGATTTCTGGAGCGCCAACATTTTGGCACCCATTCACTTACATTGAATGGACCTACAGAGCTGAAATATTCTTCTAAAAATCTTAATTTGAGTTCATCAGATGAAAGAAAGTCATAGAGCGATGGCCTAAGGGTGAGTAAATTATAAGATAATATTTTTTTTAAGAAGCACATGGGGGTCCACATTGTCCTCCTTTTGAGATACAATGTTCAACATTGATCTTTTCAGCCAAGAAATAGTTGTGTTCTCATTCTAATGCTTGATGCACAATTTTCTGAAGTTTGTGACTGGTATGATTATTTTATCATATCTACTTTCCTGGTAATTTATTATACCAATTAAAACACTCTCTACATCAAGGGTCAATATTTCATTAAAAAAAATATTATTATTAAAAATGTCACTGTTTTATTTTATTACATTAATACTTTTACTTTACGCTTCTCAAGTTATGGCCAAAAGTATTAAGTGGTTTTCTTGTTTCCTTGATAATGTTGTTTGATTAATAGCCTTTAAATGACATAGCCTACTAGACAGTGCTCAATTCGGTTACATGTACACTTCAAGTCCAACATTTGAATGCAAATACGCTTTTTGTCCCACTGTTTAAGTTCACTTTAGACATAAACGATTACATTTACATTAAATCCTCACCAAGACGGGCATTGGCAGTATTACAAAGTGTATTTGATCATTTAGACGCGAACCCGCAATAGAGCTAAAATATTAGCCGCCTGTCAATCAAACAGCACGCAGCTACAGACGTCAGGAAATAAAAAGTCAATCTTTTGTATTTCATCTAGATCAACCAACCAGTGGTGCTCTTGCTATCACGATTGATGTAAAGAACACTCCTGTTCTAAATGTAGAACATAGGCTAAATATAAAAAAACTACTCAAAAGTTTGATCGAGGACATCTCGCTTTTTTCCGATAAACATCTAGATCATTTTACTGCCCAGACCTATTGATAACATTGCATTAATCTCTCACATTAACACAGTAATCTCAGTGACAGATTACAGGCTTTGTTATAGACACACACAATCTAATAAGCAGAAACATGAAATTGACCTCGATATGTTTCTTCAAATTAGAGGCAGGATTAATGTAGATATCTGGCTTGAGCAAGCTCTCACATGACACAGTCAAGCAATTGGACTTTTTCACTGCGATAAGCTCTTTTAGGTGCGGCCGGTTATGTTCAGCTGTAAACTGTGCTTGAGGCATTCTCCACAGTTGGCACCAGTGTTGTCAACTACTTTCCATGACAAGTAGCTAAAGCCTGCTAAAAATGTCGCTAGTATACATCATGCATTTAGTAGCATAATCATGATGTCATCACGTCGTATTTGCATTCTGCCTTGTGTCAGCCTGTTTGCTTCTCTCCTATTTTCTGTGCTCACATACTGTATTTTAATACAGCCGAATTCCTAATAAAGCTGTTCTCATGTACATATTTGTTCAGTTTCTGTTGTCAGGCAATGGAACGAGTATGAAATATTGACTGAAACGCCACCCATTAAGACTACATGTTAACCAGTAGTCACTTCCAAGCAGTTTCCAAGCTGCTGCTCTGCACTGCTAATATACTGATTTTATAACATAAGTTAAAGACAATGGCTGTGCTGTGATTTTAGCTATATTTACATGTAAAATTATCACTCAGGGAGAAAGTTAGAAGCGACAGAATGTCTTATTCTTTCTCTCACACAGCACACAGCCTCCTTCTGTGTAACAGTGAGTTATAAGCAAGAAAAATAATGGTCATATTAAATTATTTAAATTAAAACAAAGGAGGAACAAACCATACAGATTATTGATTGGTCCTTGGCAACTCTGTTTGCACATGTGCAGCTCTTTCACGTTTGTGTCAGCTACCATGCTGTGAACTGAATGTGCTGCTCCTCTATCTGCCACTCACTGTACAGAGCAGACACAGAGAGACGTATGCCTGCGGCAGGAAAGCAAGACCTCGCGCTTGCACAGCAGTACTGGTGACTCTTCTATGGAAAATATGGAAAGATTTGTCCAAAAAGTTGCTAGATTTGTCGCTAGGTGCTTTTTAGAAAAGAAGTCGCTAAAGGGAACAGAAAAGTCGCTAAATCTAGCAACAAAGTCGCTAAGTTGGCAACACTGGTTGGCGCCAGATCTACAGCTGCCCTTCAAGTTTGTGATTTGATTTGACGGGAGTCAGGAGACTCTCCCTAGCCAATCATGTTGTTAGATAAAAATACAATCAGGACAGGGAAGTAGGGAACACAGACGGTGAGAAAATAGCACAGTAAAAGTACAGTTACAGCACTTAAAATGTAAAGTAAAAGTAAAAAATATAATTTTTAAACTACCTAAAAAAGTTAAATTCTTGGGAAAAAGTAGTTAATTACAGCAATGTGAGTATTTGTAATTCGTTACTTTACACCCCTAGGCATGTACAACAGTTTAAAACAATACAATTAGTATATTTTCACATATAACACATATTACACTTATTTGGAAAACACTCTATAAATTGTTAAATAAGATATAATTAATACTACATTTACATACCCAGTTCTCACATGTGTGCACCAAACATGGTCAAATTTTACACTTAAAATCCATATGCATCCTTCAAAAAGAACCCATAATAAACACTCAGTTTTAACATACAACCCTTCTGAACACATAGTTAACATACAACCCTTCTGAACACATACAACCCTTCTGAACACATGCTGCAATTTATGAGCATTTTGTGTCAGATATGATACTCAGTAAAGAACGATTTAACGTTGGACAAAACCGGGAGCTCTCCTGCATAATGTATGTGTACGGACCGTAAACTATCTCTCTCTCGTCGCACCACCGTCTGTCATCGGCCTTTATCCCTCTCAGAGGCTTAATTAGCCTGATAAGGGACCGGGTGTGTATAATCACAACCCGGCCCCGCCCTCCGCCCTGCCACTGTATGCTTTCACATTCTAACCAGCACACATACACAACACAAAGATTTCTTAAAGGGGCCATGTCCAATTTATGACTAGAGTTAAATTACATGAAATTTCTACACTTGGCTACATTCTACCCTGCTAAAAGTCATTGTCCCTGATGACTTAACACATATTTTTCAATTCTTTAACAGCTTCTCTGAAGAACACACTACCCAGGCTTGTTAACATCTGTGAGAAGACTTCAGGACTGAGTGAAACAGCATTGCATGCTGATTTTGGCTCATTAAATGCGTTTGAGTGTACACCAGCATTGGCTCTTTTAGTTCTTCTTGGTGCTGGTACAGGCTTTTTCATCTCTGCTTCAGACACTCTAGGTGCCATGCCAGGTCAGGCTCAACCCTCTCTGGACCAGACACTCTAGGAGCTGTGTCATTGCTAGGCTCAACTCTCTTTGGTACCGAACATTGTTTTTCAATGTTCCCTGAAATCAGTACAGGTTCATCTATAAGAGATTCAGTGGCTGGGTTTTCAGGGTTCACATTCTCTGTCTCTTGCAGAATAGGATATGCAAACTCTTCTAAAACAACAAAATCAGGGTCAAAATTCACAACCTCAACCTGCTCAGAAAGAGATTATCCCCTCGATTGTGGTGTCGTGTGAGAATGGGTTTCAGCCACCTCTGGCTAAGGAACAGAGTTAACACAATGGTGCAAGTGAACTCTATGGACTCTCTTTATAGGACCACCCATGAGGGGCTAAATTTTGATGTAGTACTGTGAACATCTATGACCCTTTATCAGTGGCGAACTCTCAGGGCCTGCAAAGCCTTCTATGCTGGCCTAACATGACTAATAAATAAATATTTTTCACCTTTTCACATTCACCTTTTTGCCAATTTATTAAAAACAATGACCAAACAACGAATAGTTTATCTAATCAGAATTTATTCCTTGAACATTACAAGCAAAGCGTGACGACTGGTTCACAAATCGCAGCCGAAGCAGCGCACGAGTCTGAGCTCCACCCGGTCAGGTCTTCAGAATTTCCACAGAATCCCTCATCACTGCAGTGAATATGCATCTAAAGTCAGATTGTCAGATTCATCAGCCAATCAGATTGATTTATTTGTTCTTGGTGGGTGCGGTCTTTAGGATATGTCCCAGTCCAGCCCTTCTAGCTGGCCTTGAGTGATGAAAGCACACTTTAAGTGATAGTAATCACTTAAAATACTTATTAAGAAGTATTTTGAAAGCGAAGAGCGCGAGATCTAGCCGATGAGTCGGCTGTCACTGTCGCTATCGCTATTGAGAAAGAGATCTTTATGGATTTAAAAACCTGAGATGTAAACAGGAGACGAGGGCTGATTTTCACTTCAAGTAAATTGGTAAGTGCTTTTTGCATTTTTATAGCAACATCAGGAATTTTCTAAGTGTAAATTAGGCTACTTAAGCATTCAGTGTCAGTTTAAGTTTTGAAAAGTAACCGTGTACCCTTACGAAACAAAAATGATTGCAAGCAACATTTAGATCACAAATATTATTTGAGAGCTTTTTCTTGGTGTTAGACTTTCTTGGTTTTGGCTTACGCATATGGATGTGTTTTAAAAATGTAAATTGGTATTATTATTTGGCTTTGATGTAATGTACAATGTTCATAGGCATACGGTGTCTTACTAATTGTGAAGCAGTGTTTTCTTAATGGCATGAATCGCACTGAAGGCCAAGACTTAAAATGCATGGGCAGCCACTGCCCTTTCTACAGTAGAACCCCATGAATCCTGCATTTTGTTTTTACCCAAAGGTTTGTGATGCAAGAATTCCTGTTGACCCACATCAGTCACAGGGCAATAGACCTTGATAATCAAAGGGGAAAGTGTTTCAGCAGCCTTGTGTTTGGCGTATTCCCTGGATTTCTCATGAGCTTCTTTCAATCTGTCTAGGTGAATCACTAACCAATCATGCTTTCTGTTTAATCTTGAACTAGCAGTGCATCTACTGGAAGATGAGGGTTGATTCCAAACAGCAAGTAATGAGGTGAGTATCCTGTAATTGCATATGGTGTTACATTATAAGCACAAACCAACTCAGGAAGGTGTTCTGGCCAATGCTTTTTCTTTCCAGGGGGAACTGTACGTAATAGATCATGAAGCATTTTGTTTAAGCGCTCGCACTGAGAATTACCCTGAGGCAGATAGGGTGTGGTGCAGGTTCTCTTTACACCATACAGTTTACACAGCTCAGCAATCACGTCGAATGCAATTGTTTAGGCACACCATATTTCGTGAACCACTCTATCAGAAGGATCTTTGCAGTGGTATCAGCCCTCTGATTCTTGCTTGAAACGCTTGTGTGAATTTTGTGAAAACATAACAATTAACACATTCTCACAGCCATCAGAGGCAGGTTCAAGCACAGTAAAATCTACTGCCACTACTTCAAAGGGCCTTGAAGCAACAAATGGCTTCATAGGAGGATGTATCCTTGGCTGTGGCATCTTGATTAAAATGCACCTTTGACAGTTTTGGTCTACTGCTCATATCATTATACATGCCAACCCAGATGCATTGCTGCCTCAACAGGTTTAGCGTGCGCTCAATACCCTGATGTCCCATACTGTCATGAACACTTTCAAGGACCTGTTCTTTTAGACATGAGGGTAAGAGCAGCTGTTGACATTCACCACACTTTGGTCATTTACAGTGGGATAAAGCAAGCCATCCAGCTCTCTAACACACTTCCACTGCTTTATCAGTGACAGAACAGACTTTTATAGACCAGATCTCACATGAGTGGTGGGCTTTTCTTTATGTTCCCAAAAGGTTCTGAAAGAACTGAGAGTGGGATCTCTCATTTGAAATTATTCAGTTCAGCTGTTGTATAACCCGGCAGAGTAAGCGTTCTTCCATGAGGGTTACTGCCTTCAAGTCAAGTCAAGTCAATTTTATTTGTATAGCGCCTTTCACAACACACATCGTTTCAAAGCAGCTTTACAGAATATCAGCATTAACAGACGATAAAACTGTAATGTCTATAAAGTCGATTAATCATCATTGTGTAATTTAGATAAAATACGATTTTTATAGTGTTTAAAAATAATTAAATGATAATTGTATTAATAACCCCAGTGAGCAAGCTGTAGGCGACTGTGGCAAGGAACACAAAACTCCATAAGATGTAGATTAATGGCGAAAAATAACCTTGGAAGAAACCAGACTCACTGTGGGGGCCAGTTCCCCTCTGGCTAACATTATGAATGTAATGTAAATATTAATTATGTATAGGTAAAATCATGGTTTAAAATTATTAAACTAAGTGTTAAGGGTCAGTGATTAAACATCGATTGTGTTTGAACTGTAAGATTAATGACCAAAGTCTTTGAAGTCCATCTTGATTAATTGCAGAAGTTCACATAGATGCAATTGTCCTTGTTAATTGGCTGATGAAGGCTTTTGTTGGCAATAGTTAGTCTAAGCATTTCATTTCAAGATTGTAGTCCATAAATAGACCGAGGTGATGCAGGTTGGAGTTGGCATCATTTCATCCTCTGAAGTCCGTCATAATAGATTGAAGTGATGTTTGGCTGGCACCGGCTGCATTTAGTCATCATCATTCTGTGACATGTAGCAGTGGAGTCCAACATGAAGCAGGAATGGTGCTGGATCCAGCTGGTTCTGGTGACCTCAGGATAGGAGTCCCGAGGTTGAGACAGGGAAACAAATAAAAAGATGTAAGCGTAGATGACATTTAATTTATTGCAGAGTTAGAGATCATGCTCAATGTTTCTGGTTTCTGGTTCCGGCAGACCCAACTAAAGCAGCCTAATTGTGGGTTGGAGGATAAATTAGGTGTATGCCTGGCTAAATAGATGAGTCTTTAGTCTAGACTTAAACTGAGAGAGTGTGTCTGCATCTCGAACAGTGTTTGGGAGACTATTCCATAGTTTAGGAGCCAAATATGAAAAGGATCTTCCTCCTTTAGTGGATTTTGACATTCTAGGAACTATTAATAGGCCAGAATTTTGTGATCTTAATGAACGTGTTGGAATATAGCGTGGTAGAAGATCACTTAAGTACTGCGGAGCTAGACCATTCAAAGCTTTGTACGTAGTTAACAGAATTTTAAATCAATACAGAATTTAACAGGTAGCCAATGTAACGATGATAAAATGGGGCTAATATGATCATATTTCTTGGTTCTCGTCAGCACTCTGGCTGCTGCATTTTGAACCAATTGAAGTTTATTTATTGATCTTGCTGGACATCCTCCCAGTAATGCATTACAATAATCTAGTCTTGAGGTCATGAACGCATGAATTAGTTTTTCGGCATCAGCAACCGAGAGCATATGCCTTAATTTAGCAATATTTCTTAGGTGGAAGAATGCTGTTCTACAAACATTTGTAATTTGATTTTCAAAGGACAGATTGGTATCAAATATAACACCTAAGTTCTTTGCTGTTGAAGATGATGTAACAGTACATCCATCTAGAGTCAAATTATATTTTAGTGGCTTATTTTTACAGTTTTTTGGTCCAATAATTAGAACCTCTGTTTTGTCAGAATTGAGTAGAAGGAAATTTCTGGCCATCCAATCTTTTATTTCATTAATACACTCTGCTAATTTTGAGAATTGTGAAATCTCATCAGGTTTTGAAGAAATATAAAGTTGTGTATCGTCAGCATAGCAGTGGAAACTTATTCCACGATTCCTGATCTCCCAGGGGAAGCATATACATGGAGAAATGCAGAGGCCCTAAAACTGATCCCTGTGGCACTCCATATTTTACTTTTGTTTGGTTTGACAATTCCTCATTTACATAGACAAAGTGGTAGCGGTCTGCTAAATATGACCTAAACCATGCTAATGCCACTCCACAAATTCCAACATAATTCTCTAGCCTATTCAAGAGAATGTCGTGATCTATCATGTCGAATGCAGCACTAAGATCTAAAAGCACTAGAAGAGAAATGCAGCCGCGATCAGATGATAAGAGCAAGTAATTTGTAACTCTGATAAGTGCAGTCTCTGTACTGTGATGAGGCCTAAATCCTGATTGAAATTCTT
Source organism: Xyrauchen texanus (assembly GCF_025860055.1). Classification (NCBI taxonomy): domain Eukaryota; kingdom Metazoa; phylum Chordata; class Actinopteri; order Cypriniformes; family Catostomidae; genus Xyrauchen; species Xyrauchen texanus. The sequence continues at coordinate 36,098,906 of NC_068288.1, forward strand.
CATATATACTATTTCTCTGTAGAAATGAACATATTTGGGAGGATACTACTTTTTCTAGTATTTTTGACATAAATGGGAGATTTGAAATCGGTCTATAATTAGCAAGTTCTCCAGGATTAAGTTGTGGCTTCTTAATTAGCGGTTTGATAATTGCCATTTTAAAGTTTCTTGGGACATGTCCTAAGCATAGCGAGGAGTAAATGATATTAAGAATAGGTTCTGATATTACAGGAGATACCTCTTTTAAGAGCTTAGTTGGTATAGGATCTAACAAACAAGTTGTGGCTTTTGATGTTTCGATAAGTTTTGTTAGCTCTTCATGAACTATGATAGCGAAGGATTGAAGTTGCACATGAGGGAATTTATTCGACACTGTTTTCTGAGGTGCTATGACAGATGATTGCATAATTCCAATTTTATTTCTGATTATTTCAATTTTATCTGTGAAGAAATTCATGAAGTCATTACTCTTGAGCTGTGATGTAATATCTGGTTCGGTTGAGGCTTTATTCCTAACCAATTTAGCCACAGTACTGAATAAACATCTAGGATTGTTGTGGTTATTTTCTATGAGTTTACTAAAATATGCTGACCTGGCAGCTTTGAGTGCGTGTTTGTAGCTACAGACACTATCGTTCCATGCACCCTGAAATACTTCTAATTTTGTATTTTTCCACATGCGCTCCATTTTCCGAGCTGCTCTCTTGAGAGCATGAGTGTGATAATTGTACCATGGTGCAGGGCTTATTTATTAATTTTTTTTCTTTAATCGAAGTGGGACGACAACATCAAGGGTGCTAGAGAAGACTGCATTAAAATTTTTTGTTATTTCATCAAGTTCTTCTGGGCTTTGGGGTTTATTGAGTATATGAGATAGATCTGGAAGAGTATTAGTGAAGCTATCTTTAGTGGTCGAAAGAATAGTTCTACCTGAACGATAGCGTGGTGTAGCTTGAGTAACATTAGCTGATTGCAGCATGCAAGAGACGAGGTAATGATCCGAGACGTCATCGCTCTGCTGCAGAATTTCTATATTATCAACTTCAACTCCATATGAAAGAATTAAATCTAGCGTATGATTATGGCGATGAGTTGGTCCTGTTACATAATGTCTGACTCCAAGAGAGTTGAGAATATCGATAAATGCTAATCCCAAAGTATCATTTTCATTATCTATGTGAATGTTGAAGTCACCAACAATTAAGGCTCTATCTACAGTAACTACAAGATCTGATAAAAAATTTGCAAATTCACTAAGGAAATCTGAATAAGGCCCAGGTGATCTATACACTGTAACAAGGGTAAAGGACAACAGAGAATTTTTATTTATATTTGTATTTGACGGTGTCACCTTAAGCATTATTAGTTCAAAAACTTACATTTATATCCTGTCCTCTGAGTAACACCAAAAACTTCATTGTAAATTGTAGCAACACCTCCTCCTCGACCCTTCAGACGAGGCTCATGTTTATAACAATAACTTGGGGGAGTAGATTCATTTAAACTAATATATTCATCCGGTTTAAGCCAGGTTTCAGTCAAACAGAGCGCATCCAATCTATGATCTGTAATCATTTCATTGACAATTAGTGCTTTGGTAGAAAGAGATCTAATGTTTAGTAGCCCTATTTTTAAATGATGTTCATTTTTAATTTGTTTGTTTTGTTCAAGTTTGACCTTAATAAAAAATTTTCTAAATTATTTTGTGAGGGTATTGTGTTTCGTAGTTCGTTGAACAGACACAGTCTCTATGAGATATCTAGGTGATACAGTCTCTATGTGTTGTAGTTTATGTGACCTGTGTGACGTCTCAAGGCAGCTAGCAGACGTTCGGATTAACCAGTTTGTCTGCTTCCTGACCTAAGCCCCATTTAGTCAATTAATATCATTATTAAGTCTATGAGCCAAATTACAAGAGAGGAGAGCGGCACCTTCCCTGGAGGGATGGAGTCCGTCTCTCTTTAGCAGGTCAGGTCTACCCCAAAAACTTTTCCAATTGTCTATAAATCCTTCCTCTACTATACACTCTAAAGCACAAATCTGTCTTGCCCGACAGCACTTTTCATCAGCCATCACTAAGTCAGGCTCTAAGGCTGTTCCTTTGTTTATTATATTGCATATGGCAATACAGTTATCATATTCTGCATCCTCTGGAACACAGAAGGTTGTTATCTATGTTGACCACAAACTTGGATCCCAGCAAATAACCACAGATTTTTTCAGAGACAGCCCAATTGAGGGCCTGTAGCTCAAGCTTCATGGTACTGTAATTTATGTAATTCCTTTCTGCTTTACGAAGTCTCCTACTGGCATAAGCCATGACTCTTCTACACTCACCCTGCTGCTGGTATAAGACAGCACCCAGGCCTTCACTGCTTTCATCCGTATCCAGTGTGAAAGGAAGAATGAAATCTTCATTCCCTAACACAGGAACAGAATTAAACTTCTCCTTCAGCAGCTTAAACGCTGATTGGCACTAAACTCTCTTTGTGGCTCCAAACTGCTTGATACGCAAGTTCACCAAATCATGCAGGGGGTGGAAATTCTAGAAAAACCCTCAATGAACTTTCTGTGGTAACTACAGAACCCTAAGAACGAGCATGATTCCTTAACTGTATAGGGAAATTTCCATTGCTTGACCACTTCAACTTTACCTGGATCAGTTCCACTACCTGGAGCTGAGATCTAATGAGATAAGAAAGATACTTTTTTGCTGCAAAAAAAAGACACTTTTCAGGCTTAACCTTGAGACCTCTTTCTTCTAGTCAGTTAAAGACTACTTCCAGGCTCTGCAAGTGTTCAGGGAAAGTGAGCGAGTACACTAGTGTGTCATCAAGGTATACTAGCATAATCTGAAAAATTAGATCACCCATGGAAGCCTGCATAAGTTGTTGAAACATTGAAGGTCCATTGCAAAGCCCAAAGGGCATCCGGGAATACTCAAAGATCCCAAATGGAGTTGTAAATGCATTGTTATGTCTGTCTCACTCATGAATAGCAGCAACCTGATGATATCCACTGGATTTAGCAATGGAAGAAAATAACTTTAATCGATCCTCGGCAGAGGAAACGCGTCTCGCTTGGTCTATGCTTTCAGCTGCCTGTAATCAACACAAAGCCTGAGACTGCCATCAGTTTTCCTAACTAGCACAATAGGTGAAGCATAAGCACTAGAGCTTTCTTGGATCACTCCTTTCTCAAGGAGTTTGGTGATGTTTTTTGACTTCCCTATACTGAGTGGGTGGGATACGCCTATAAGTTTATTATAGCGTTTAACAGTTTAAAACAATACAATTCTCATATTGTCACAAATAACACATATTACACTTATTTGGAAAACACTCTGGGCTATAAATCATTAAATAAGATGTGATTAATGCAAAATTTACATACCCAGTTGTCACTTGTGCACCAAAGGTGGTCAAACTTAAAACACACAATCCATATGCTTCCATAAAAAATTATCAATAACAAACACTCAGTTTTAACATATAACTCTTCTGAACTAGAACTTCTGAACAGGTTTTGGCCTGGGTTCGGGTCAATTTTTCAAGTAAGACTTTGGGTCAGGGTTTGTACTAAATGAAAAAATAAACAGGCTTACCGAATTTGTTTCGTGCTTGCGCTCTCACCCACAGACACGCGTGAACGGTTGAGTTAGGGGCCGTTCACAAGGAATGTATTTTTGTGCACATCTGTTCTGTTTTCCCATTGTTTAAACATCTTTGACATTTGCGCCACATCTCACTTTTTCTTCAGCATCTCACAAAGGACCGGAATATCTTCAACACCATGTCAAGTTAAAAAGAACTTCAAATTATCAAAAACACATGTTGAGACACCTGCGCAATTTCATTCTTTGCGTTGCGTCTACATTGTTTTCAGCAGAGTTGTCACAAAGATTAAACATTCTAAACAAGTTCAGGCTGCATAGAGGGGACTGTTACATTGTTTCATATTATTCCAGTTTGTTCTGCACCAGGTGAAGTTTCAGCACATATACGGTAAGGCAATGACCCCGTCATCTGTGAAAACAGCACGTCATGGCTCTGGCTCTGCAGGTTAAATCATCATAGTGCAACATGTCATGATCACACCAAGTCGGCATGTTGTTTCCAAGATTTCCTGTAACCTAGCTGCCACATTATGACGACTGACTCTCAAGTGCCATATCCTTTGAGACATTATTGCATCAGCTCCAGTGTTTTTACCTTTGCTTTTGGCATGACCGCAAGTGCTTTGCATCAGCAGCGTGGCACCCGGGTTCGAATCCTGTGGTAAAACAAGGAAGTAATCTCCTTTGCATAATAAGTAATGAGCGTGACTGTGAGTTTGCATTTTTCTTTCTAACTTAACATTTAGGTTTATAGCTGATAATAACTTGCTTCACAACTCGCTTTTAGCGCCCCTCTGTGGACATTATACCCCAGAAAATGGAGCTCACACATGCCCATACCATATGCCCAACAACACTTACTGCGTAGGCCAGTGGGGGCAGTGTTTTGTGTTTAAGTAAGTACAGACCAATTTTAGCTAAAGGAAAGTCAACCTACTGTTTCCGATTTCACTGTGAGATCAGTCTGGCCGAAACACAACTGAAGTAAAATGTTCCTCCGTAGGTTACTTGCAATTTCCCCATGTGGCAACTAGCAATGGTCTGCCCTATTGATATATGCAAACTTGTGCTTGAATGTTACTAAAAATGTCTGCCAAATTCAAGGTAAACGAAAAAGAAAATAAATTCTAAACTTATAAAATGTATTATTGGAATGACTTTTTAAGCTGCGTTTCCACCTGTAACAATGGTCTGCCCTATTGATATATGCAAACTTGTGCTTGAATGTTACTAAAAATGTCTGCCAAATTCAAGGTAAACGAAAAAGAAAATAAATTCTAAAACTTATAAAATGTATTATTGGAATGACTTTTTAAGCTGCGTTTCCACCTGTAATTAAGATAAAGGATGCTTGATGAAGTTCAAATCTCTCATGTTTAGGGATCTGTCAGAGGGATTCAGCAGTGAGTCCACCCCAATTTTTTTTTTGTTTTTTTAGAAAGTGAAGTGAGCCTTTCCTGACCTTTAACAAAGGCAGTTAACCTTATCCTGAGAAACATGATAGTGAATCAGCCCTATAAACTTCTCTGTGGTCTGAAACCAATCACATGCAACCTTTTATTCAGAGACTGTCTACTTCTTGACAGTTTTACTGCCCTTTAATGATTAAATGGGATCTAAATCATGTCTCAGGCAAACAGAAAGATAACAAAGGCATAATGATGTTTAAGAGCATCTCTTTCACACTAAAAAGTATCCACAATGTGTGCACTTAATTACAAATGATATATTTGATTTCATTGTGAATACATTGTGACAGCAGTTACAAGCAGACATAAATTTAACTAAACTGTAACAGGGTTCAATGGAAAGACAGAGGTGGGTACCGGACGAAGCATCAAAGTAATGTTTTTAATAAACTTAAACACAAAGACACAAACATAAACGCAAAAAGGGCAGCTGCCTGTAGCTCTCTCTCTCTCCCAAACTGCCGCATCTCATTGCACTTATACCTCTCCTCGACTGATTAGCCCGATTGGGTTCCAGGCGTGCAAAGTCACAGCCCGGCCCCACCCTCCTCCTTGTCACATATACCTTCAACACCATAAAAAAATAAACAAATCTAGACTAATTCACGAATGCATAATTTTGTATGACTGACCTCTGAATATTTTCTTGGTTTAACTTGACTGTGATAACTTCATCTTCTGTTTAGGCTAAATAAAATAAATGGATTCACATTAAGCCCTTGAAACAACAGAGTTTTTAAAGGACATAAAATAAACATCATACCATTGCATTGCATTGCATCTAAAATGTGAACTATGGGTAATTTTAGGCTTAATGGAAAAGCATGATCAGCTGTTTTAAGTGAGGACTTCTTCACCTGCAGTTACTGGTGTATATGAAGTGATTCAACATCATCTTCACCAAAGGGGTCCAATGCTGTGGTAGTGGAATTACTATGTTATCAAGGACCTCTATCTGGGCTGAGAGAGAAACAAGCCCAGGGGTGCACAATCAGCCAGAAAACATAGATTAACCCTGAGCTCAACCCCCAGCACACACACACACACACACACACACACACACACACACACACACACACACACACACACACACACACTGTACATTGCTCTACATACAGTATCTAGCAGATCAGTGGTAAAAACACTTACCCAGAGGCAGTTAAAAATCTTTCATAAGCACTTTATACAATGGATTAAGAAATCAGTCTTATGAAAGAAGATACGTTTTTCAAGTTCTTTGTAGTTTTGTGACTGTTAATCCTGTAGAGTTATTCAAAGATGGAAAAGGATAAAGTCCTGGAATCCCAGAATTCGGAAAAAGGGATTGAGGGATTGAGAAGAGCAGACAAGCATTAAGTCAATTTGAAATCAAAAATGACCATATTTACTTTTTTAAATACACATTCCTGTTTTTTTGTTTTGTTTTGTGCATGATTCATCAATGCATGTTATTTTTGAACCAACTTTCTTTTACAGTTTACGTCACCAATCCCTCTTATTATTTAACATTCCACTCCAACAGCTTTGTTCCATTTTATTATTTTTGTTATGGAACATTTGAGAATTCAATCAGTTCCCATTAAAAAAGTACCACCCTACATTTTGCTTTTAAAGAGACAGTTCAACCAAAAATTACAAGTCTGTCATCATTTACTCACCCACTATGACTTTCTTTCTTTCCCATGGAACACAAAAAAGATTAGGCAGTGTATGATAGTTTCAGTCACCATTCGCATACAATGAAAGAATCGTGACTGAGGCTGTCATTCTGTCTCACATTTCATTTTGTGTTGTATGGAAGAAAGAAAGCAGTACCAGTTAGGAACAGCATGAGTTTGAGTAAATGGTGACATCATTTTCATTTCATCATTTATGATAGCTCAAAATAGCTTGCAAAACTGATGTTTTTAGTGCCGCGGAACTAGGGCACTCATCAGGCAGAGTTACATTACAGAAAATATGTACTGTACTGTATGATTAACAACTCAGAATGGGACGGTTTCCCTTTAAGCAGTGGTTTCTATGAGGACTTCTTTTTTTAAGGTAGTTTTTGTCCTTAATGGGTATTTAAAAATGTTATTGTGCTGGAAGACCTCTCAAAATGATTGTAAATAATGCAGAACAGATTCTGCTGAGCACTGCCAGTACCAAAACAATGATATTTTTACTATACTGTATATTTATTCAGCTGTGGTTTCTCAATTAATGTGATGCCATTTAAATAAACAAGTCACAGCTGCAAAATTCCAGGGCATTATTTGTTATTTCACCATCTATCATCCTGTCAGAGCCAAACTGCTTAATTGGCAAATCAAGATTTGTAGATATTATAATATTACAAAATGACACAATGTCTAATTTGCACTTACACAACATCTGACATTTGCATTGTGTGGATATCACAGAGCATATGCATCTTAAGAATATTATCTTAGGGCCTATACAGTTTAAAAATGATTATTATTATGTGATTAACCATTTTTCCAAAATTATTATAGATATTTCTATCCTTTTAATGCTTAAGTCAGTGTTTGGGGTGCAGGGTTGAGATGAGGCCTGTGAGGGGAAACTAGAATCAAAGTCGATGCAAGGTCACACATAAAGATGCTGGCAGTGATGTCATTGAATTCTAACACTGCAAATGTTTCCTTCTCTAAAGCATGCACTGCACAACACAGATATGGACAAGTCTGCATTCTCTCTTTCTCACGATCCAATCAGTACATTTTCCTCCCTCCTTAAGCATCCTGTTTCACTCTAAAAGAAGTTACTTCATAAGGTAACATTTACAGTAACTATTTTTATTCAATTAAAAAACATTATTTAATATTATAATCAATCAGACTGCATTTGGTTACACCAACAAAAGTAATTTTAACAGGTCAGGTATAAATAGATTCATTAGGTGACAACTATCCACTTTTTACAATGCAGACACAAGTACACAGTAGGTAAAGGAAAAAAGAGGGCCGGCGATGTTGAAAAAGAAATATGAAGTGCTTATGTGAGCCCATTTTCCCATCATATTTTAGACAACTTTAAAGCTTCACCATTCCCACCAAAATTAGGTCAACAGAAGTGTAATGGAGTGGGGCTGCCTTTGATGCTCTCCTTTAACCCATAAATACAGCATTGAGGGCGGGAGCAGATATAGCTACTTGTGGTGAAGAGGGATGTCTGGATAGTGAGATGTGAGGATTGATGGATTTTCTCCATACTGTGACAGTTTTATTGTCTGGGGAGACCCGATAAGGATGTTCCCATAATTAAGCTGTACCACAGAGACCACAGGAACATCACCATCCCCTCTGAGCAGGATGTGTGAATCTGCCACGGTCAAATCATTTCTGTGCTCTTACAGGCTGCATCCACTCATCAGAGCTGTCTTCAACTGTCAGGGCTGTGGGAAATTGAAGAAACAGCTAATCAAACTTAGCAACTTGTTTGTTTGCTTTTTATTTGAAAGAACAAGTGTATTGTAGATAACACTTGGCAATAAATTTGATTCTGACTTAATACACATTATTTACAGTTATGGGTATAAAATGCTAAAACAACATGTCTTGCTTATTTATGGATAGATTTGTAAAGCTTTTTTATCTCTTTCCACAAGAATTGTTATCATAATATGTTTTAATGCTTGAAGGGATAGTTCTTCAAAAAATTAACATTTTGCCACCATTTACTGACCCTCAGGCCGTTCTATAAGGAGATGATAGACAGAATGTTCATGCTGCTCTTCACCATATCATGAAAGTGAATGGACACGGGAGCTGTCAAACTCCAAAATGGCCAAACCAGTACCAAAAATATATATAATGAATGTAGTCAATTATCAAATTCATCATAAATAGATCAAATTAATGTAAATACATTTGTAAATTGGTAACATAAATATGGTATAAAACAACAACAATAGCGGCATGCTTATTTCCTCTCAGTTAAAATTAGATGTTTCAGGATAGAGTACAAATAAATGCTTAATTAATCTATGAACACTGTTTGGGAAACAAAAACACACCGTTAATTAGACCCTAAGATACATCTCTTTGAGTGCAAAATCAATGCACACAGTTCATTATACATTTAACAGATAATAAGCAATGCTGAAATATTTTTGTTGAAGACTTCCATGAGATTTGTCTTCTCATTAGTATTTTAACCTATATCATTCCCATTTCTCACTAATCCTAAAAGATTCAAAGTATTAAAATGATCCTATATTCTTTTCTGCTTACAGTTACATCACACATGTATTCTTGGTTAGTAATTAGTACAGGATATATAGCAGACTGCGAATATCAGCTTAAAGTTAATCTAGTCAACCTTTAAGAGTACATTTGCACAGTCTATAGATGGTATCAAAAGCTAACAGTCATGAACTAAATAAATAAACATATATGCAATATACATTATCGGTGATGGGTAAGTTACTCTGTGGCAGGGCGGAGGGCGGGGCCGGGTCGTGATCCTACACACCCGGTCCCGTATTAGGCTAATTATGCCTCCGCCCTGCCACATACTCCAAAAGTAATTCACTACAAAAAATATTAATTACTTTTCTAAAAAATGGTAATCAGATTACTATAATTACATTCTGGAAAAGTAATCCCATTACTAATTACTTTACTTTTAAATTAAAATATCCTTTTTCAATAAAAATTGGCTATACTTCTTCCTTGTTGATTGTCCAACATGATCACACAGGCTTACTTTCCCTTTGTGGTGCGACTGAAATGCGTGGCATAAGCAGTGTGGGAGAACTGTGTTCGGAACCCGCATTGAAACCAGGAAGTAATTACGCTTGCATAATCAGTGACAACCGCAATTTAGAGGTTACATTTTCCTCTATAACTTTAAGTTTTTACTCCACTGATGGTTAGGTTTATACAGTTGGGGAGGGGGTACAGTTTATAAAATATGCATTCCTCTTCATTATATCACAGCCTGTACAGCTGCAAAAAAAAAATTACACCTGGAGAATTATGCTCACAACTGCCCATACACCCAACAACACTTACTGCTTTGACCACTGGGGGCAGTGTTTAGAATTTCGCTGAGCACAGATCGATTTTAGATAAAGAAAAGTCAACCTACTGTTTCCTATTTCACTGTGAGATGAGTCTGGATTATCGCACACAAGTCAGTACCTCACGTTTCTCCCTCATAATGAACACAATTCATGTTTTAAAGGTATTCTACACAAGTAATATTATTTTATAATCATGTTAAGTAATGTACTTCAGTAAATGTCAGTAAAAGTAATCTGATTAGAAGAGTTTAAATGTTTTTAAAATTGCTTTACAGTAACTAATTACTTTGTGATCAAATTATACCCAACACCCCACGTACATTTAGGCCTTGATATCTTTTCTACACATGGACTGTTTGAAAGAGCAAAAGAAGACAGAGTGAGACAGGTGCACTCACTGCAGGATGTCATGGTCCACAGTGTGAGTGAAACAGAATAAAAATCCACTTGTTAAGATGACCCCAAAGAGTCAGTGTCCACTGCCGAGTCACACCTGAGTCACACTTTCATCCTCATCCTTTCATCGTAACAGAGGATATGTTGACACATGGGTTAGTGAACTCACTATCACCATCTCCTGCACTCTCTCTAGCCCTATCTTTCTCATTCTCTCTTTTGAATAGATATATTAAATGACACAAAACAGAAAGCTCTAGATCATAAGTAGATACTCAGTTGTTCCAATCCAAGCTTTCAGGAACCTTTCTTGGAGAAAGTGTCTTTGTGCATACAACAAGGAAAATCCAATATCATACAAATATTCAATTGATAAAATGACATCCTAAATGTCATCAGTGTGTGATGTATAAGGTAGACCTACAACATTTTTTCATTTTCTTTATAACTTTGTATCTGCCGTGCATGGTTAATTTGATTGTACATTACATATCACCCGCATCCTTCAGCAATGTGCCAGTGTGTTCTAATGTCAAAGCTGTTGTGCAGAAAGACATTTCTGGTTCAAAAGTAGACATTAGGGGGTTGAATGCACTCAATTGATGTTGCTAAAAAAACAGAAATGGTTTAATGGATTTGGCCTTTCTTTCTTTCTTTCTTTCTTTCTTCTCTATGTTGTCTTCTTTTTTTTTTTTATAACTAATTTGTGAAAAAAGCTGTTCTTCTTTTTCACTATGATTCCAAGTGAATACAAGTGCATGCCCTTATGTTTAATTTTAGTCATTTTATATTACCAATCTCTCAGTTGGCCAAAGGGCTTTTAAGAGGCTTTCATATCCCAGGACCATTGCTGTATTAAATACTGTAAATTCTTCTTTTAAGTCCACAAACTTTCTTTCCTTTTATATTATGAAAGATGATAATTTTACAGCACTGGGTCATAAAAGCTCACAGCTTTTTAATAGGGCACGAAACCGCTTACTATTTATCTTTATGGCACTTAATGCTAATAACCCATTTCAAGTGTTTACAATGCAGGAGCTGTTGTACCTGTAAATTTAAAAGGGAATTGAAAGTGCACTTTTTTTTTTTGGCTAAGAAACCAGAAATTAATTGAGGGCTAAAAAATGTCTGCTGTAACCGTGTGGGAGATTAGCTTGTTAAACAAACCTAAATCAAACTAGGCTGGTTTCATCATTTAAATAAAGAGAGAGAGAGAGAGAGAGTGTGAGAGAGAGAGAGAGAGAGAGAGAGAGAGAGAGAGAGAGAGAGAGAGAGAGAGAGAGAGAGAGAGCGAGAATACAGATTTTTGTGGCGTATCCAGGCCCAATCAGAATATTACAGATTAGTCTTTGACTTTAAATTTGAAAAGAATTCTGATTTCTGAAAGTGTGAAAGAACTATTTGTATGTGCCACCTTTCTGTTAATAATGACAATTTGGTAAAAATAATTAAATAAATAAATTTGGCGAAAATGAGGCCCATCCATTTTCATTGAGGCCACCCAAAAGTAATTATCTGGTTACAACCATGCTCCCGACTAGCAGAGATAGTACATCTCAGGTGACTCCATTAGATCATTTGAACAAATAAGTTGAGCTAAACATAACCAAAATACATTGTGATTAAATGTATCAGGTAAACATGTTACCAGTGATGATTATTTTCTAGCTACACTTATAATGATGTATTATAATCATTAATAATAATTAATAATGATTGTAGTGATTTTACTTGAATTACTGGTTTCTCTGTAAATGTCTACACTGAGTTCATGGCTGCTTTTGTATTTTCATAAGCCAAATTATATCATGCACAAGCAATGCACAGAGGCTTGGATTCCCACACACTGTGAGGGGAGATCACATTTGTATTATTTTCTCACAGCTAGTGCTGGCAGCTATGGACTAGTTTGATGAGCAATGTTAGGGCTACTGTGATCCATGGTAGAAGCAAGGTCACCAAAGCTGCACTCAGCTCTACTTGCAAAGTGGCCTAGTTCAACTCAATGCAGCACTAGTGGTGAAAAAATTCCAGCATTTGACAGGATGGTAGTGGGTGTTCTTTTCGCACCCTGGTTATAACCAATTATCAAGTGATACAGGTACTGTCATAAAAAGAGCAGAAACATACACATGATGACAAGTGATGTTGCATATGGTATAAACAGTCAGTAAGATCTGCAAAAAGTCCAGCAAACACACACACACACACACACACACACACACACACACACACACTCACACGCGCGCGCGCGCGCGCACACACACACATGTGTATTGTTAACACTTTACTTATTTCTTCAACTTGCTACTGACTGTGAAGGTTGTTATTCACATATCTTCATTAGTTCCTCTACTATTTCTGTAAATTAATTTACTGAGAAACATCAGTTCCATTGAGGCAAGTAAATTCAGTTGATGGCCATATTGCTAACACCTCCAGGCAGCTATATTTCCAGGCGTACAGCTCATATCTAGTTGAATTGACAAAGACTGAAATACTTAAACTGCTGGTTCAGATTACCTTCCTATGACATATTACAAATCAGGAATAAAATCTGACAACAATGTGTAGAGTATGAATGGAAAATCATGAACTCATTAATTCTGAATGCAATGCACACATTCTTGCGAAGGGTCCTAAAACCCCCACACACTGTTACTCTCCCCACACCCCCCTCCTTAGATGAGAAAGGAATGTGAGAGGTTGAAAGACACACACGTTCCTACCATTTAAAACCCAGAAATGGCTTATTTTTGAGGAAATATGTTTTATTCCCGTATGCTTGGGTATTTCTGCTGTTATATCAAACTAGTTAAGATTGTTTAGTTGTGTAGTTAAACTCTGAGGGCTTATATAAAGAGTCTAAGAGTATATATTCACTTTTAAGTGTACCAAATACAAGTTTCTTGGTATCAAATTTAACCTTACGACTCGCCCTAGCTTCTCTTGGCTCTCAACGAAGGCGGTCGCATTTTCTCACCCTCTCCCTACCCTTATCTTCCCTGCTTTGCTCCTCTCGTCATATCTAGTCTACTGTCTTGTACTTGAGAGACTCTCTCAGCACTGCTCTTCAAACTAAGTCATCATGGATTTGATCAACTGGTCTCTCAACGCAATTGACACCATCTTCTCGACGAGAAGTTTGGGTTCGGGGGAACCTGTCTGCCCTGACGGAACGTTCGCAGCTGGCTACACGATGGACGCCGTGGGAGAGGTGGCGGGTCGTGTGTCTGGCGGCTCTTTCCGTGGAGGACGTTGAAGATATCTACCTATTCGGTACCATGATAACAGGTCTTCTGCTGATTGGATTAGGCATTGCCCTGGTTTATCGAGGAGTTAAGAAGACGGTGACAGCTGTCCAAAGTCTCACAAGGCTGCCCGTCATGATTGAAACAGTGGGCAGAGCTGTCTGCACTCAGACTGGGTCTATGAACCAAAATACGGATAACATCATGGAGAAGCTCACAGCTTTGCAAAGGCAAATGGATCGTTTCAGAGACCAAAATGGACCAGGAGAATAGCCGTGTAAATTAGAATGCGGCTACTCTCCTTAAGACCAAACAATCCCAATCTTATCTGTTTCGGCCGCCCTCAACCAGCACTGGCCTTGGCCAAGGCCGCTGTTGGAACAACAACTCCCCGGAAGAGCACTGCAGTGAGCCACTCTCGCGTTCCTTCCCCGACTCCCCAGACACCTGGTGATTGTTGACTATGTCTGGGACCTGATCAAGGTTGTCTCCATGGCAACTTGCTGTGTATCGCTATGACAACCCTGCGGACTGAGGCACCTAGATTAGATGCTGGCATAGCGACTCTCCAGGCCTACACACACATGAACTCTTACACATATATACAGATATGCAATCATCCGCCCGATACCCTATCCCTCGCCTTCGCAGCTTTGTACCCCCAGTCTGACAGGCGGGTCTGTGACCAGCGCCGAACATGGCTGCAGGTCCGGATGGCTGCTTGCCTGTGCTGGGCCACCTCCACCCCCAATCCCTCCCCTGTTGCAAGTCTTGTTCATGTTGTAGAGTGTACTGATTATGTGCTAATGTTGCTGAGGTGTTTTTTTTCCCTGTTCCCACACTGTACTTCTTAAGGAGCATAGTCTGGGGGCTGCCTTTTTTTTTTTTTTCTCCTCTCCTCTCCTCATGTCATGCTGTATTTCTTCTAATTCCCTGTCTTCCTGTCCTGTCTCCCCTTGTATGGACAGGTCGATGGCCAATTTCACTGGTTTACTATGTGACAATAAAGGACTACTACTACTACTATATATAAGGTTACATTAAAATGTATTCTGCTATGTTTTACCATCTTTTGAGTGATTCAAACCACATCCGGACCCTGTTGTAAATTAGGCAAATGACGAGCCTTGACAAGACAAAGGGAACCATCTCGCGCCAAAACTGAGGAGCCTCATTGGGTCATTCCTCCCAAAGGAGGTGTGACCTCCCTACCTTAAAAGTCAGGATCTGGTGTTGAATCGCTCTCTCATGTCCTCTTGCTCTCTTGTCTCTTGTACTTACATCTCTCTCTTACACTTCTCTCTTGCTTTCTCTTCTGAACCTCTTCAAGTTTTCTTCAACTTCTCTTCAAACTCTCGTCAGACATGTCTTTTGTTTTATTTGGCGTTTATCTCAGTCTTTTCCTTGTCTTCGGACAAAGCTCAACACTCTACGTTTTTGGAGCAGTCCGATATCCTCCGGGTGAAAGGACTCTCTCTCAGTTTCAACCGTTACTCCTAAGATGCTTTGAACTTCCCGCGAGCGATCCACGCTCCGGAAGCACCAACAGAAATCCTCCAGCTCACGGACGCAACGAGGACATTCACGCACACACGCAGTCTTGTTCAGCGACACAAAGGTCCATTTTGCAAGTATTATTCCATCTAAATTCAAATGCGTTAAAGTGCGTAATTCCCTTGCTGGCTCTTAAGGTTTAACTGTTGTAACAAGTTTGCTATCCCTGTAATCTCTTTATTTTCCTTACTGTTTTACTTTGTTTGTTCTATGTTAAATGTTTGTTGTTAAATGTGTTCTACGTTTGTTAAGTTTGTGATATATCCTAGTTCCTTGTATTAAACCCAATTATACGCTTTATTGTCTGTGTTTGTTGGTCATAAAGCAAAGCCTCTTTAATGTGCGATCTAAAGCTACGAGCTGATATTATCAAAGTAAGTTAACGTGCTTTGATTAAGTAAGCTTATACTAAGAATAAACCTTCTGGAGAATTGATCAAGAGTATCGAGCAAAGTGGTTTGCTGGACGAACTGGTTGGTTGCGGTATGGTTTAATTCCATTAAGGTGTTCTGAAAATTAATACAGCCTGTCTGCATATGATGTATATTCCTAATTAATTATAATTCGTTGTGTTTATCTATATATATCTGAAGCAGACTTTTGGGCTATATAACCCCTGTTTTGGGGCAATTTAGAATGTATTGTTATCTAGTTCAAACCGTATGATTAATCATTGATTACAATCATTAATATTAATTGTACATTCCCCAAACCTGAACCAAGAAACCCTACAAATGGTATCATCATTTTAAATCACAAAAAAATATATATTTTCAGGCTGGTCTAGTTAAAGCACAAGCACATTTTAGCAAACAAAAAGGTGAATGGATCTTAAAGGACTTTAATTCCTGCAGCCGCCATATTGAGCATTGCAATGGCGATTGGCTCCTTTGACTCTAAAAGTGACAATAGCCAGCAGATTTAGTGTTAAGATTTATAGAGTGGTCCATCTTCTCCCCTTATAATGTCTGTGGAAACATTGCAGAATTGATATTAATGTAACATTATGAATATGGCTTTTGAGGACCATATGTGCTTACTTTGATTTGAAGATTTGACGATGTCTGAGGAGGTGCCCAAAGCATGTGCAAAGCAAAATGTACAGTAGATCCCTGATCTTAAGATTCAATAAATGACACATGCAATCTGACATTAGTACAGTCACACCCAGAAAACACTGCATTACATGTCAGATTCCTTTTAAAAGGCAAGCAGGAAGGATTAGTGCAGATGCTAGCATTGTTAATTTGCTATCAAATTCAGTCGCTTCACACTTTGGACTTTTTTTTTTACACCTCTGAGAGGCAACAAGATGTTTTTTGCAGCTGCCTTCCTGAAGGGATTTGACCTTGTCATTGATATTTTTGCCTGGGTGCCTGGAGGCATCTCACATAGACAACTGGCAGTTTTGGCAGGTAGAGCAATGGAAGGTTTCTGCAGAAACAGGACAGCTGGGAGGGACATATGGATTCCTGCAGACTGAATTTCAGCTAATTTTTTCAAAGAATGAGCAATTGCAGCAATCACTGTAGGAACATGTCTGGGCCTCATTTCCCAAAAGCATCATAAGCCTAAGTAGATCGTAAAATCCATCTTACGATTCATCTTTTTGTGGCCCGTTTCCCAAAAGCGTAAATATCGTAACTTAAAGGATACCTATTATGCCCCTTTTTACAAGATGTAATATAAGTCTCAGGTGTCCCCAGAATGTGTCTGTGAAGTTTCAGCTCAAAATACCCCACAGATAATTTATTATACCATGTTGTAAATGCCTCTTTTTGGGTGGAATCAAAAAAACGCAGATTTCATGTGTGTCTTTTTAAATGCAAATGAGCTGCTGCTCCCCGCCCCCTTTCCGGAAGAGGGCTGTGGCTGTACAGCTCATGCTTCGGATACTACAGCAACAGCAAATCAGAACCAATATGACTGACAGCGTAAATACTGGAGTTCAGCCATATATGAATGAATATATATATATATATATATATATATATACAGTGAGGAAAATAAGTATTTGAACACCCTGCTATTTTGCAAGTTCTCCCACTTAGAAATCATGGAGGGGTCTGAAATTGTCATCGTAGGTGCATGTCCACTGTGAGAGACATAATCTAAAAAAAAATCCAGAAATCACAATGTATGATTTTTAACTATTTATTTGTATGATACAGCTGCAAATAAGTATTTGAACACCTGAGAAAATCAATGTTAATATTTGGTACAGTAGCCTTTGTTTGCAATTACAGAGGTCAAACGTTTCCTCTAGTTTTTCACCAGGTTTGCACACACTGCAGGAGGGATTTTGGCCCACTCCTCCACACAGATCTTCTCTAGATCAGTCAGGTTTCTGGGCTGTCGCTGAGAAACACGGAGTTTGAGCTCCCTCCAAAGATTCTCTATTGGGTTTAGGTCTGGAGACTGGCTAGGCCACGCCAGAACCTTGATATGCTTCTTACAGAGCCACTCCTTGGTTATCCTGGCTGTGTGATTCGGGTCATTGTCATGTTGGAAGACCCAGCCTCGACCCATCTTCAATGCTCTAACTGAGGGAAGGAGGTTGTTCCCCAAAATCTCGCAATACATGGCCCCGGTCATCCTCTCCTTAATACAGTGCAGTCGCCCTGTCCCATGTGCAGAAAAACACCCCCAAAGCATGATGCTACCACCCCCATGCTTCACAGTAGGGATGGTGTTCTTGGGATGGTACTCATCATTCTTCTTCCTCCAAACACGGTTAGTGGAATTATGACCAAAAAGTTCTATTTTGGTCTCATCTGACCACATGACTTTCTCCCATGACTCCTCTGGATCATCCAAATGGTCATTGGCAAACTTAAGACGGGCCTTGACATGTGTTGGTTTAAGCACGGGAACCTTCCGTGCCATGCATGATTTCAAACCATGACGTCTTAGTGTATTACCAACAGTAACCTTGGAAACGGTGGTCCCAGCTCTTTTCAGGTCATTGACCAGCTCCTTCCGTGTAGTTCTGGGCTGATTTCTCACCTTTCTTAGGATCATTGAGACCACACGAGGTGAGATCTTGCATGGAGCCCCAGTCCGAGGGAGATTGACAGTCATGTTTAACTTCTTCCATTTTCTAATGATTGCTCCAACAGTGGACCTTTTTTCACCAAGCTGCTTGGCAATTTCCCCGTAGCCCTTTCCAGCCTTGTGGAGGTGTACAATTTTGTCTCTAGTGTCTTTGGACAGCTCTTTGGTCTTGGTCATGTTAGTAGTTGGATTCTTACTGATTGTATGGGGTGGACAGGTGTCTTTATGCACCTAATGACCTCAAATAGGTGCTTCTAATTTAGGATAATAAATGGAGTGGAGGTGGACATTTTAAAGGCAGACTAACAGGTCTTTGAGGGTCAGAATTCTAGCTGATAGACAGGTGTTCAAATACTTATTTGCAGCTGTATCATACAAATAAATAGTTAAAAAATCATACATTGTGATTTCTGGATTTTTTTTTAGATTATGTCTCTCACAGTGGACATGCACCTACGATGACAATTTTAGACCCCTCCATGTTTTCTAAGTGGGAGAACTTGCAAAATAGCAGGGTGTTCAAATACTTATTTTCCTCACTGTATATATATATATATTAAAAAGCTAACAAGTACATTTGGAAAGGCGATTTGCAAACATTCACAAAATGTAAAGTGCAGTACTATCTTACTGATCCATGCTTGAGAATCACATTTTTTGAAAATCCTGCTTTATATTGACTCTCATTCACAAAGCAGTCCGGTGTAAAATTATTTGCATTTTGGGGCACATTTCCTTCAAAAACAAAATTATCCACTGCAAACACGGGATTACATGACTTTTACAACCAACAACAACACTTGTGATTCTTACGAAGCTGATACATTTTTCTTCTCACTGTATCTGCTCCAGCATGGAATTAATGTCAGACTCTGTGTAGATCACTCAGGGGAGGAGCTATGATAATAGGGTGGAGTCCTTCACCAGTCGTGGGTGAGGCCTCCTCTAACATGACATCACTTTCGAGCAGAAACGAAAACATTTTGACACACTGTTCTTGATAATAGAAATATAAGAAAGAGGAGTGGGTGGACTTTTAACATTCTAAGGTGGTTGTGTACACACACTGCTGACTCACATTTATGTACAAACAACATGTAAAAGTGAATTATGCATAATAGGTCCCCTTTAAGTAGTACTTGACAATGCTCTGGAATAATCGTACAGCACTAAGAACACCGCAAGGACACATACTTATGCAGACACCTGCAGGACAATTGCGAAATGACACCTAATACAATTTAAATATCAGCTACACTTTATGCTCATGGAATATCAATATACATACGTTTTATTTTATTATTATTTTTAACTGACAAGGTTAATAATAATAATAATAATAATAACAACAACAGTAAGAAATGCAGAAATAGTTTGTCAATATTGGATGAATATATCAATTAATACAAATAAACAAATAAAGTTATTTGTGGACTAGTTGGCAACAACAAAGTGGTGGAAAGTGGTAAAAAATGACAATATGAGAGAGAATAAAAAAAGTAAATACCTTGCTGCCATGAATGAAAATCGTCCATACAGTATATTGTCTCCTCATTCTTGTTTTTCTTCATCTCTGACACCTAAGGGCTCTCTCGCCCACACCACACGTTGTGTAGTAGTACTGCACATGCAGGGGCAGATTTAGGCATTAGGCATCTGTGGCGTTGCCCCCCGCAATTATGTAGTGAATTATGTTGTACATTTAAGAAAATATATAAAAATATTTCTAGCGAGCTAAATTATAAATTTTTTAAAGTTGCGCACAAATATAATGAAGTTGCAATGACGAGCAGCTATATGGTCACATTTCAGCACTTCACGTTAATGGACAGGCATGCAGTGTCTCTCTTAAGTAGCACTTAAAGGGGGTCCTCAGTTTTGGGAAACGCACATTTCTAAAATCGCTCGTAGAAAACATTCTTAATGTCTAAGATCAATCGTTATTGGTAAACGACGCCCATCTGATTTAATATATGCTTGTAGTACTGACATTTATTTAATTCAGTGATAAGCTACAATTTATTCAGAATTCGAAATATGAAGAAAGAGAAATAAAAAGCAAGCTAGTGCCTGAGATAATTATCACAGGTCTTTTCTGAGACCATAAGCGAAGACCGAAATCCAGACCAAGACACTGAGTAATGAGACCCAGACCCAGACCAATACCCAAGCTACTTTTACAGGATGTTTTCCTCAGAGATCTCAAGACCAAGACCACAAGATAAAGATTTTGACCCATACTAGAAGGATCCATGACATTCAATGACATTTTATAAATCTTTTACACTATCCTTTGTATGTGAACAACACTCAGCAAGAGTGCAGACACTCTTCTTATAAACTCAAAATAAAATGACACAATTTCAGATCATAATAGAGGCCACATTCTTCTCTTTTCCAGAAGCGATGGCTACAAATTGTGGTCAACAGGCCAAGCACACTTGCTGGCAGGTGAAAGCATGCAAATACATATCTCCATCTATATGAGCCAATTTACTTATGAGATCCCACTAGACAGCAGGCATGCTCAATAGATGGAGCTATCCTAATGGAAAAATCTTGTTATGGGAAGCACGAAAGGATATTTAATTTATTCTAGCTCGAGTGAACCATCTCTTAGGCTCCTTAGCCAACAGCTGTGACAGCAGTGACCAATCTCTGTGGCAATTAGCATGAAGAAGGTGTAGATATGATACATTTTAACAACTCATTCATAAAATGGCCATATTCATGATAATGTCATAGTACCTTCTATATATTGCCATTAGAGGAGAATAGTGAAATTATGTGTATACCACACCTGATTTCAAATGGTGTTTTACTAAAGTGTTTTATTTGTTTTGACTCTTTTGCACGTAACGTGTTACAATGAGGTTCTATAAATTATCATTAATAAATTTTAGTCACATTACTGTTTGAGTTAGACAACATGAATTAACAATGAACGTTATGGTTACTGATGTAACCTCTGTTCCCTGATGGAGGGAATGAGACGTTGTGTCGATGAGTTCACACTAGGGGTTCACTCTTGGGAGCCCAGACATCTCTGATCTTTGAGAAAAGGCCAATGAGAATTGGCGTGTGGAATGACATTTTCCCAGACATACGGGTATAAAAGGAGTGCCGCTTTCAAACACACACTCAGGTTTGCACTGAGGAGCCGAGCCAAAGACCCGGCCATTTCAGTAACCATGACATACCCTTTTTGTCACTCACTCAGCATTGTGTCGATGAGTTGACACTAGGGGTCCCAGTGGAAAAGGCCACAAGAGCTGAACCGAGTTACGCAGACTGGTGGTGCGAGACAGGTAGAACTCTGAGTGCCTCGTAGCCAGCGCAGCAAGCCGTCGCGTAAATACCCCAACACACTGGCAGGCATGAAGCGGTCCCCTACACCTTGAGGAGCAGCTAACTGCTCAGAAGTTTAAGGACTGGCTGGTCCAGCCATTTATCTCTATTGTTCTCCCCCAAAAAGGAACAAAATCGTTCAGCGAATGGAATCGTTGAATAGCCCCTTGCCGCCCCGCCATCAAGGGTAGTGAGAGAGGAGGAGCTCGCGGACCATGTGCGTGCAGTGAAAGGTGCCTGCCACGAACTCGTGAGCTCATCATGCACCTCCAGAAAGAAAGGAACGGGGCGGAGGATTCCACTCCAGCCCGACACTCACAGCTGCCCGGGCAAGCCTGGCCATCAGCTCCGCATCGGCCTGTGACTGATCTGCCACACCTGAGGGTGGGAGTTCAGCCGAGTCCTCAGTGTCAGACATGACAAGCCCATTCTCCGATATTATACTCAATCGATAATTCGTATTCGTCACGAGGTCCGACCAAGATCGCTGGCCCGCCCTGACACGGACCAGAATGGGAGGTCTGTGGTGGAATACCCGGCGGAGAAGCTCCCATTGATGTCCCCATATCGCCTGCAGTGTTAACCGACCCTGCCTCATACCCGTAGGTAGAAGGACCGAGTTGGGGAGCCGCTGGGGTGGCTTGCCCTCTTACGAAAGCGAGCCGCACACCCAAACACGTAAGGCAGCGATCGTGGCCATCAGAAGCGGAGAGGGCTGTCAATCGATTAAACATTTTAATTGAATTTATTACATGGTGTACCGATTAATTAATCGTGATTAATCGCATATACAAATATTTGCTGAGAAAGCCCCTCATATAACAATAATTCAATATATAATGATGAAATAATTATACATAGTTATCTTTAAATATTTAAAAATTATATATAATTGGCATACAGTTCACAGCAATCCATTACACAAGTGATTTTGTCAATCAGTTGGAGATTTATTATGAGGGCTTGTTTAAGGACCCGTCAATGTACACCTGCGTCAGACAATTGTTATTTTTTTTAGAAACAAGCCCCAGCCACTTTAACTCTATGTGAGAAACATAAAGAGAGAAAAGGCGAGGCTGGCACTGCCTACTCCCATGCTTGGCGCGGCACTTTGTTCCCCCCCTTCGGGATGCCGGAAACCTAAAAAATGTATGATGTTTTTTTATGGGGCATTGGGGAAGGGTAAGCGCAGTCTGATGTGGCCTGTTACTTTGGCACACAACTGCCTGCCTGCACCTGCATCAGCAGCTCACGTACACGGTTCAGTGCATGGCGTGATTGAATACAGACCCCTAGTGTCGCTTCATTCGACACAACGTTGAGTGATCAACAGACAGGGAACATCTAGGTTACTGTTGTAACCTCCGTTCCCTGATGGAGGAAATGAGACGTTGTGTCTCTAGGGGTCACGATGCTGAACTGAACCACTGTAACGGCCGAACCTTATTCTCGGCTCCTCAGTGCAAAACCTGAATGAACAGATGCACGATTCCCTCCTTTTATATCCGTATGTCCGGGGGAGGGACATGCAAATTCTGAGAGTCTGCCAAATTGTCATTGGCCTTTTCTCAAGTTCAGAGGTAACCTTCAAGAGAGTCCCCTTGTGTCACTTCATTTGACACAATGTCTCATTCCCTCCATCAGGGAACGTAGGTTACAACAGTAACCTTGACGTTAGCATTAACATACCATCTCACTTTTTAATATTTTTATCAAAATAGTCTAACCTCAAATGTAGATGCATTTTTATAATGTTTTTTTTCAGGCTGACCACGTTACTACCTTCATGATAATACAAATCTGGGCTCCATCTATATACTTTAGAGAAGTATTCTGTAATATGTGCATTTGCATCGTACCCCTTACTAAAATTAGACACCAGTACTCTGTTACAGTTTTTTTGTTTTGCATGTAATGCATGTGTGAAAAGTGAGTCATTTAACCTTAAATGTCACATTTTCTTTTAAGTATTTACACACACACACACACACACACACACACACACACACACACACACACACACACACAAGAATACCGAGGCCTATAAAGTATTCTTTGTCATTTCCTGTAGCTATTATCAATCAGGTATTATTATATACATTCCTATACACTCAATTCCTCCAGACCCCCCATTTTCTTTTTTAAATATTAAATAAAAAATACAATTTCACAGTAACGCTTGAGCATATTGATCTATTACATGTGACATCACCAGGGCTGGACTGGTAATCTGGCACCCCGGCCATTTCCCGGTGGGCCGACGCACTTTGGGAGCGATTAGGGGCGGACCAGCCATCGGGAGAGCTGAGCGGGCCGGTAGGTCAGCCACAAAACAGGCAAAATGTGCCGTGATAAGCTAAAATGAGCCGCTGCGTTATGCTGAACAGACCACAAAATGGTGTCGCAATATGCAGAAAAGGACAGTGGATTTCCTGTCAGGCAGACGTCAGGTGGTTAGAATGGGCAGCAACACCTCCTCATCACTGACCCTCAACACTGGAGCCCCGCAGGTCTGTGTTCTCAGCCCACTCCTGTATTCCCTGTACACACATGACTGTGTGGCAACACATAGCTCCAATTCCATCATTAAGTTTGCTGACGATACGACGGTGGTAGGTCTGATCACTGACAATGATGAAAGAGCCTACAGAGAGGAGGTGCACACTCTGACACGCTGGTGTCAAGAGCACAACCTCTCCCTCAACGTCAGTAAAACCAAGGAGCTTGTTGTGGACTTCAGGAATAAAGACGGAGAACACAGCCCCATCACCATCAATGGAGCACCGGTGGAGAGAGTCAGCAGCTTCAAGTTCCTCGGTGTCCACATTACTGAGGAACTCACATGGTCCGTCCACACTGAGGCCGTTGTGAAGAAGGCTCACCAGCGCCTCTTCTTCCTGAGACGGCTGAGGAAGTTTGGAATGAACCACCACATCCTCACACGGTTCTACACCAGCACTGTAGAGAGCATCCTGACTGGCTGCATCACCGCCTGGTATGGCAATAGCACCGCGCACAACTGCAAAGCCCTGCAAAGGGTGGTGCGAACTGCCAGGACATATATATACCAGGCGGTGTGTGAAAAAAGCTCGGAGAATCATCAGAGACTCCAGCCACCCGAGTCATGGTCTGTTCTCACTGCTACTATCAGGCAGGCGGTATCGCAGCATCAGGACCCGCACCAGCCGACTACATGATAGCTTTTTCCCCCAAGCAATCAGACTGTTGAACACTTGATCTATCAGGATCAATAATCAGCACTGCACTTTATTCAGCTATAATCTCACACTGGACTGTCAACATATTCTCCTCAATATACTACTTCATATATATATACAAGAATTTCACCTACTGTTGCACTTGTGTACATGGTAGAGTGACAATAAAGTGATTTGATTTGATTTGATTTTAAGTGTATATACTAATGTTGGTCAATAAACAACACATAAGATTATGAAGCACAGATTTATTCACACTGCCAGACCACAATGTAAACATTAGTCATAAACACTGCCTCAGTTGCTTTCGCTTTTCATGTGTTCTTCATGAGTTAAATGCAGCTCTTACATTCATACAGACGTAATCTTCACAGATGTTTTGTAATTAATCAGACCTCAAAACAACACAAAAACATTTGAAACTTCTGAATGAGAGATGTTTACAGTGATGTACTGCTGAGATTGGACGGTGTTATGGATCAACTGGGGATCGTGTTATCTGGTTATGTATGTGCAGGGTTGGGGAATAACGGAATACATGTAATGGGATTATGTATTTAAAATTCAAATTATAAGCCAAATTTTTTTTTGCCTATATATATTTACTGCTATATATGTTTAATATACTGTATATTCATTAATTCATTTTAAATTACTTTTGAGCTTTTTCCATCACTTTGTGATTGTCCAAGAGATAATACAAAAGATGTAATGTGGATTACATCGACGGTCGTTTGCTCTTCCTTGCATTCCTGGTTGTCATCCTTGAATTTTGCCATCTGAATTTTTCAACCCGTATTCAAGAACCTGCCCTGACTTTCCCGACCTGAAATCCACCACTTGAATAATAAAAACTTGAATTTCATAACCTGAATTCTTTTTTTTTTAGGTGAATTCACACAAAATATTTTCAAATATTTAAAATTAACAACAAATATTTTTGATGACATCAAACAACATCCAGTCTTTTTTCAAGATCATGAATTCGGAGGCTTTTTCAAATTCAAGTTCTGGGGATATAAGATGATGCCATACAGAAACATCTCTTTAGGCAAAACTAGGGGGCGACAGCCCAGATGACCTGTCAATTAGTCCCCGTCAGTCCTGAGTCCTGACCAAATGTTAGTCCTGACCACATGTTAACGAAGCACACAGGTTAACACAATCTTCACTGTCTTACTGGGGTGACACATCTGACTGTTTGTTAAAGAGAAAACTGAGCCTTAGTAATAAACTAAGTTTGAATGATTGCATAGATGTAGGTAATACAAATGTTTTATTTTCTATACATTTGTAATTGTTCTATTTGTATTTACTGCATCAAATAGATTACATGTGTAGCCTATATACAGTAGAAATTGCATGACTTATGTTCAGATTTGTTGTTGGCCATATTTCCACAATGATTATGATTTTATTTGGTCCATTGCATGCATAGCATTCTGTCAGTATGAACGCACTTGGCATAAAGTCAAGGATAGCTGGCGAAAAGCAATTAAATAGAACAGCCCAAGGATGAACCACCTCCAGTTTAATCTTTTGGCAAATTCTTAGCTCTGTGTGTGGGTGATTCTTAATTATTCCTTAGAGTCCTTTTCACCTGGCTCACTGTATTGAGTCGCTAGCAATCTTTCAGTGCTGGCCATGAAAGTGGTATAGGTTGGGTCCCTGAAGAGGAAAAAGAGCTTTATTAGAAACACCTAATTTTCTCTCTGTTATGTGATGAACAGGTAATTGCAGATGAAAATTCCCTTGGTTAAAAAGAACTTCTGAGAAACTATAAAGATTAAAATTTTAACTCCATCTGATTGTTCTTTTCCAAAGGATTTCTGTAGAATGGTGCTATCTATTGATTGATTGTGCACAGTATTTGACAAGTTCCCTTAATGGTAGCCAATCTAACCTTATTGTCATTACACTGATGTTGTTACAACTATCATCCTGGTTCCCCTTCTGTCGCTCTCTCCACGTTGTGTTGGAGAAGCAACACTAGGGGTCTCTCTTGAGCACCGATATTCACCTCTGACCTATTGAAAAGGGCCAATGAGAGTTGGCAGTCAGTATTTGCATACCCCGCCCCCGCATACGGGTATTTAAGTGGGGCAACTACGGAAGTTTAGTCAAAATTTTCTTCGGAGCCGATGGTCTGTTTGCAGTCTGCTGCGAGAATACACACCCTGAACGTTCCTGTATCTCTGACAATATGCTTGCTGTTGGATTTGACGGCACACAACAGCGGCTTTCTCTGTACTTTGCATGCCGTGCATTGTTGCCCCTGAGCGCTTCGACAGCGCAGACACACACACACACACACACTGTGTATTAAAAGAGTGATTTCCTTTAAAAGAGCAAATTTCTCTAAAAGAGCAAACACAGCGCCGTTGAACGTCCTTTTAAGGACGCGTCTTTTTCAAGATGCCTTTCCGCACCTGTGTCGTTCCTGGACGCGGTAGAAGTCTCTCCGCTTCAGGCGGCCACAGGCGCTGTCTCGTGTGTTTGGGCTGCGATCACACCGCGGCGGCGTTTGTGGATGGTTCATGTTCTCACTACGAGAACATGACCATGACCATGTTGCGGTCGCGGCTTGCTTTCAATAGAAGCAAGCCACCCCAGCCGCACTCCGCATTGCTCCTTCTTCCCACGGGATTGAGGACGATGCGGTTGGCGCTTGGGGCGGCAGCGGGTGCGGTTTCGCCGGTAGCCCCCGCGAACCTCCTCGCTCCCGACACGCTCGCTGGTCCTCGCCCACGCCAGCGGCGATAGCGGCTCGCCTCACGGCCTGGCCGCCTATCCTCCCGAAGTCTGAAGCAGAAGAGCTCGCGCTGCATCGGAGAGTGCGGTGTCTGATGCCGAGGACTCCCTGGACTGCCGCTTCGGGCCAGCAGGCCCAGGCTGAGGCCGACACTCAGATGTCCGACATGCTTTCCGGGCCACCGTGAGCGTGGGGTTGGATTGGAACCCTCCGTCCTCCCCACAGCCTTCACGGTTGGATGATTGGTTCCTGGGGGCAGCGCGCCGTTCGCGGCCTCGCATCCCCCGGTCCCATTTTTCCCGGAGGTGCATGATGAGCTGACGTCTACGTGGAGAGCCCCGCTCTCCGCTCGTCTAGGTGCCACCCGCTCCACTCTCTCCACCCTCGATGGCGGAGAGCGCCACGGATACGAGGTGATTCCCCAGGTCAATAGGGCAGTTGCACATCATCTATGCCCCGGTAGCCCTACCTCCTGGCGCGGTCGCCCCGTACTCCCATCCAAGCCCTGTAGGACAACATCCTCGCTCAACGCGAGAGCCTACAGTGCGGCTGGACGCGCTGCCTCCATCCTGCATGCGATGGCCCTCCTGCAAGTCCACCATGCCAAAGCTCTCAGAAGCATGCACGGGGGTGGACCTGTTCCTGATGTGCTGCAGGAACTGCGCTCAGCGACCGACCTCGCCCTGAGAGCGACGAAGGCCACAGCGCAGGCACTCGGACAGACGATGGCCACCCTAGTGGTCCAGGAACGCCATCTTCTGGTCGTTGTGGTCACAACCGACGCCTCCCGGTCCTGGCCCTCTGGGCTGCGCAAGTACGCATTTCCCCCAGTGAGCCTTCTTACACCGGTGCTGTGCAAGGTCAGGGAGGACGAGGAGCGAGTCACGTTAGTGGCCCCCTACTGGCCCACTCGGACTTGGTTCTCGGAACTCAGACTTCTCGTGACAGCTCCTCCCTGGCGAATTCCCCTGAGAAAGGACCTCCTCTCTCAGGGACGGGGCACGCTCTGGCACCCGTGCGCAGACCTCTGGAACCTCCACGTCTGGTCCCTGGACGGGATGCGGAAGAGCTAGCCGGCTTACCGGCGACCGTTGTGAATACAATTAACCAAGCCAGAGCCCCCTCTACCAGGCACCTTTACGCCCTAAAGTGGCGCTTGTTCGCAGATTGGTGTTCTTCCTGAACTGAAGACCCGCAGAGATGCGCGATTAGATCAGTGCTCCTGTTCCTACAGGAGAGGCTGGACAGGAGGCTGTCCCCGTCCACACTCAAGGTGTATGTTGCCGCCATTGCCGCCCACCACGATCCTGTAGACGGCAAGTCTTTGGGTAAGCACGACCTGATCCTTAGGTTCCTGAGAGGCGCCCGGAGGTGGAATCCCTCCCGGCCAGGCCTAGTTCCCTCCTGGGATCTCTCGGTAGTCTTGGCAGGACTCCAGAGACCCCCCTTCGATCCGCTTGAATCAATTGGACTCAGGGCCCTCTCTCTCAAGACGGCCCTGCTGATCGCGCTCGCCTCTATCAAGAGGGTCGGGGACCTGCAAGCATTCTCTGTCAGCGACACTTGCCTGGAGTTCGGTCCAGCAGATACGTCTGTGATCCTAAGACCGCGACCGGGCTATGTGCCCAAGGTTCCTACCACACCATTCCGAGATCAGGTAGTGAACCTGCAAGCGCTGTCCCCCCAGCCCTTTCGTTGCTATGTCCAGTGCGTGCCATGCACATTTACCTGGACCGCACACAGAGCACCAGACGCTCTGAGCAGCTCTTTGTCTGCTTTGGGGGACGGCAGAAAGGGAATGCCGTCTCCAAACAGAGGCTGCTCGCCCACTGGGTTGTCGACGCCATCACACTGGCTTATCACACCCAGGCCGTGCCCCTACCCTTGCGGGTCCGAGCTCACTCAACAAGGGGTGTTGCGTCCTCGTGGGCACCTCCCTAGCAGACATCTGTAGAGCCGCGGGTTGGGAAACTCCCCCCTTTTCGAGGCTGGATCTACCACCACACCATACTTTCCACACGAGCCCTAAGACGGCCGTGTGACGTGTCTACCACATTTCCTTCCCAAGAAAAAGGGCAGGTGTGGTCTCCGCAGGGTCTGGGTAAGACCCCCTTCCCTATATGCGTGTAAGGGCCTGGATTGCTCTATGCGAGAAACATAGAGAGAAAAGAGGCCCAGCCAGGCTGGCCCGTTCCCATGTTGGCAAACAACGCCTTGTTCCCCTCTCAGGGTAACTAGAAGGATCCCGATGTTCGTATGGGGCATTGGGGTAGGGTATGTGCAGCCAGGTACAGACGATGCGTGGCACTGGATGAATCCCTGCCCGCCTCTGTATCGGCAGTTCACGTACACGGTTCAGCACATGGCAAGATTGGAATGGGTCCCCTAGTGTCGCTTCTCCGACACAACGTGGAGAGAGCGACAGAAGGGGAACGTTTGGTTACGTATGTAACCTCCGTTCCCCGAGGGAGGGAACGACACGTTGTTTCTTTCCTCCGCCATGTCGCTGAACCGAGCCACTGTTGTGGCCGGACCATTTCCGGCTCCTCAGAAAAATCCTGACTAAACTCCCGTATTTGCCCTGCTTAAATACTCAGTATGCGGGCGGGGTATGCAAATACTGACTGCCAACTCTCATTGGCCCTTTTCAATAGGTCAGAGGTGAATATCGGCGCTCAAGAGAGACCCCTAGTGTCGCTTCTCCGACACAACGTGTCGTTCCCTCCCTCGGGGAACGGAGGTTACATACGTAACCAAACGTTATTTCTGTAACCTCCGTTCCCTGATGGAGGTAACGAGACATTGTGTCGATGTTGTGACACTAGGGGTCACTCTTGAGAGCGTGAGACACCTCTAATCTTTGATAAAAGACCAATGGGAATTGGCGAGTGGTATTTGCATGCCCCTCCCCCAGATTTACCCATTAGTTCCTGCTAAGACTCAGGACGAGACCGGCTTAACCCGGAGATTGTAGAATCTTGCAAAGGTGTTGGGTGTCGAGCAAACAGGTCTGTGGATGATGCAGTCAACATGGGATTGCATCATATCCTGCAACATCTGGACAGACCAGGGACATATGCAAGGATCCTTTTGTGGACTTCAGTTCGGCTTTGAAAACCGTCATCCCAGCTATACTCCAGAACAAATTACACCAACTCTCTGTTCCCATGTCTATCAGTCAGTGGATCACCAGCTTTCAGACAGACAGGCAGCAGCTTGTGAGACAGGGAAAATTAACTTCCAGCAATACAGGGGTGCAGGCCTTATGGTAAGAATTGCTAATAAAAAGCCACTTTTAAAAAGAAAAGGTTAGAGTGGGCAAAGAAACACAGACATTGGACAACAGATAACTGGAAAAGAGTGTTATAGATCTTAACCCCATTTAACTTTTGTGGGATCAGCTAGAACTGTAAGGTGCGTGATAAGTGCCCGACAAGACAGCCACAGCTATGGAAAGTGCTACAGGACGTGTGGGGTGAAATGTCACCCAAGTTTGTATATGGACAAACTGACAGCTAGAATGCCAAGGATCTGCAAAGCTGTCATTGCTGCATGTGGAGGATTTTTTAAGTATTTTTTTTTTTTTTCTTCAAATTTTAATAGTAAATTTTCAAGTTATTATTAAAGTCCTGCCACTTTGGTGAATAAAAGTACCAATTTCTGGCCATAAGAGCACAATCTGTACATTATTCCAAAATTTGGCCATAAGAGCAAAATCTGTACATATTCAAAAATTTGGCCTCCAGTGTATATATATACAGGTCCTTCTCAAAAAATTAGCATATTGTGATAAAGGTCATTATTTTCCATAATGTAATGATAAAAATTTAACTGAACATAATTATTTGAAGGTTGACTTTTTTTGTATTAAAAACACTTCTTTTATTGGTCGGATGAAATATGCTAATTTTTTGAGATAGGAATTTTGGGTTTTCATGAGCTGTATGCCAAAATCATCAGTATTAAAACAATAAAAGACCTGAAATATTTCAGTTGGTGTGCAATGAATCTAAAATATATGAAAGTTTAATTTTTATCATTACATTATGGAAAATAATGACCTTTATCACAATATGCTAATTTTTTGAGAAGGACCTATATATATATATATCCACAGTATAATACATGTGGCATAGATGTATAAGCAAATATGACACTTCTTTCTCATTGCCATTGTATTTGGAGTGACATTTGGGGGTATCATATATATCCAGTAATTCATTTTTAAATTACTACAATGGGGATCACGTTCTATAATCAGATGATTAAGTAACATTGTTTTCAGTGTCTAGACTCACATAAAACACATATCGTCGACATCACATTATCTGTATTATCTAATAACGGTGCATGCTCTTTGCTTTCCATGAATTAAATACATATAATTGGTTATACTGTCATGAGATGCTAGTAGCAGAAGACAAACCAATGGTAGGATTCTCTCAGACAAAGAAAGAGAGACAAATATTAAAACCTGTGGGTGGAGCCATAATTTCCCATTGTAGGGCTACTGAATGGTAAAGAGGCAATCAAAAATGGGATGGGCAATATAAGAGTCCTGATATCCCTCTTTAATATTGTTTTAGGAAATTCTTTGGGTTTATGAATCTCCTAAGCTATTTGCGATATCTAGTTTTGTGAATGCTTGATATTAGCAAGAGGCCCAACATTTGGCTGATTAAAACCTAGCTGATGAATGTAGGCTAAATGTTCCAGGGGAAACTAGTTACTTGTCCACATTACCCATAAACACAACCTTTTTGGTCTTGGGTTTTTCATGATTTGACACATTAAACCAATATGTGACTGGTACAAGGCCATAAACACTGCCATTAAATACCAATAAAACCATTTCACTAAGACAAAATGATGAAAAATGCCTACAACAGTTTAGTATCACAGTAATTCAAATGGTTCATTAATAGTTACTTTGATAAATAATTTGTCATTGAGGACTCTGTGACAACACCGAAGACAGAATAAGAGGAAACTTTAATCATATTTTCAGAATTGCCTTACTTGACCCTATCAATATTAGTGATTTGGTACAGGAGATATTTGCTTTCTGAAAGACAGACTAGCAGTAGAATCATTAGAATAATCACACTTGACTTGAAAATCATTGTATAAAAAATATCTGAACAAAAGTGTTTTATTTTTGTTTGCGCTGTAAATATGCAACATATATTGCATGTATAAATTACAACAAAATCAAATAATTAACCAATTCTAGCCAATTAAAAAAGGAGAATCTGAGTAATTAAAAAAAGCATTTCTCTATTACCTAATTATTAAACATTCACATTTCTATTGCTGGTTTACAGTTCTTTTATCTGCAAAGTTAACGTCTAAATCAAAAATGACTTTTTTGAGAAAATCCAAAATGTTCAAACTATAGTTGATACAACATTACAGAACAATTGCTAACATTATTCAATAGACAGTGTATCAAGTCTAAACTCACCTTGTCAGCTTACACTGGAGTCCAAGGACAAACGTGTTAATATATTTCAGTGCACAACAGTTAAACTGTTTTACGAAAGAGAGAAAGAAACAATGCATTCTCTATGAATACTGCCAAAGACATATCAATATCAGACCAGATACTGTGCTAGAGCATCAATTGACCCAAAGTTTAAATCCTTGACATTACCTATGCTGTGCTATTAAAATATAATGGTCAAAAAAAGCACAACTACTCAAATGTCTCAGAAGCTAAACAAAAGCTGCTAGACTGAAAGTCAAAGAAGAGGAAAAGACATTACACTCTACTAAAAAGTCAGAGATATCAGTCTGAATAGTCGCTTGCAGTAAGCAAAGCAGAAAAAGAAGGTCTGTTTTTTACGCACAAATAAGCAATGCCGAGTCTTTGTGCTCTGATGACAAAAAAAGTCTTGTAAGCTTCACCACATGTAATAACTTCTCGTTGTGTCAACCTGGGTGGGCTTAGTTTCTGAAGAGCCCTCTTTGTCCTTTTCGTTATCTGCCTCCCATAGGTTAATAAGGGGAGGATACAGTTCATTTAAGGGGATGGAGGAGGTTTTCTGCATGTATTTCTTCAAGGAGTGATGATAGTTCTTCCGCTTCCATCTCTTGGCAATGTATACTATGATGGAGCCCAGGCTGATGATGGCCAAAACTGTGCCCATGACAGCTGCAAGAGCCACATTGGTGCCTTGTTCTGAGATCTCCACAGTAAATGTTGCATGCTTGGTCGTGACATTGACGCAAGACTTTTGGGTTTGCTGGTGGATGTTAGCGACCGAGAGACAGACCTCATACTCAGTGGCTGGCTGAAGGTGTGTAAGGTTATACTCGTGAACATCTACAGGCACCTTAGCAGTATACGTGATGTGAGGGTTGTCGATTTTCATGGTTGCGGATGACCACTTGAGGTTGGATGTCATGACATTGGAGTTTACCTTCCAGGACACTAATATTGAGTGAGACTCGGTGTGCTTCACATATATCTTCATAAGCTGTGTACTATCCACAAGAGTCCCATTGACTCGAACGGCTGTTACACGAGTGTCAGCTCCCTCAGTGTTTTGGGCCACACAGGTGTAGTGGCCAGAGTCGTCTACCTGAATATGGGATATGCGGAGAGTTCCTGCATTGTTGAGTTGGTATTTATCCGACATGGTATCTATCATTACCTTGTTACCTGATGGTGTAACCCAATATATTTCTGGCTCAGGTTCAGACATTGCACGACAATCAAGGTCTACCGTCATCCCAATATCTAAGTTGAGGTAATTGGGGAATGTGTCGTGAGATATCATGGGCAAGCATTGGCCCGAAAATTCATGAGAAAGCACCTCTCTCACACGCTGACCTCGAACCTCTGGTGGCATTGCACAAAACATGGAAAGAGGCTCCATGAATCGAATGGTGGTCTTGTTGGCGCTCATCCACTGAATAACACAGTCGCACCGCAGTGGGTTGCTGTGGATACTGATCTCCCTCAGGTTGGGCAGAGACTCTGTCGTCACCTGGTATAGGGAGTTTAGAGCATTGTTATTGAGCATAAGACTCTCTAGGGACGGCAAATCACGGAATGCCAAACGGCTCACGTAGGAAAACTTAGGGTTGTTTGTGGCTTCAAGTTTGGTCAACTCTGGGAGGTTATCCAGGGCAAAGTGATCAATAGACACAAGTTCTCCCATGTTGTTGATGCCAAGTTCTTTCAGCCTTAGCATGTTCTTAAAGTCTCCCTCCTGAATTTTATGTATGGGATTCTTGTTCAAATCCAGAAATTTCAGGTTCGGAAGTTTCTGCAGAGCAGTCTGTGGCACCCTAACAAGTTTGTTGTCATAGAAAGAGAGACTTTCCAGGGTGTCTAGTCCAACAAATGCATTGCCTGGAATATCTGTGAGCTCCATGCCTGCGAGCACCAGGCTTCTTAAGTTAGTAAGAGGTTTGAAGTTCAAATCCAGGATGCCAACCACAGGATTTTCCCCAATCATTAGTATCTCAAGGTCGGGGGTTGATTCAAACCAACGACTGTCAATTGCCTTGAGTCTGTTGGAGTGCAGGTGGAGCCTAAGCAGATTACGCAAACCAGCAAAGGCATTGGGTGCAATGGAGCTGATCTGATTGTGATTAATGTACAGCTCTTGTAGATTGGTGAGATCTTGCAGACTAAAGTCAGGCATCTTGACTATTTGGTTCTCCTCCAGGTGAAGCGTAGTGAGTTGTGACATGTTGGTCAGGCCAATGTCACGTATGTTGCTGAAATTGTTCTGGGACAGGTCCAGTTCTGTGAGATTCAGAAGTTGCTCTAGCTCCTCACTAGTTCTGGCAATGTAGTTGCTTTGCAGAAGCAACACCTGTGTGTCAGAGGACAGGTTTCCAGGGATGCGGGTAAGATGAAGGTCATTGCAATCAACAGTAGTTGCTTCTCTGTAGGTGGACTGGGGTGTGAACCAAGGCCGGATCTCGCATACACAAAGCTGAGGACATTCTGTAGTCTGAACAGATGAGAGGCCAAGTAAAGCCAGAAGTAGGGAGAAACAAATCTGGCCCTTCATAACAAAAAAGTATGTCCCTCTTGCCATTCTTACAGCAATTGTTTAACCTCTCAGATATCAGCAGGAATTCCTATAGCGACAAATAGACTGAGATGGCAAAGTTATATTCTCATTCAATAGAAGTGTAGCAGAATAGCACTTTTATCCCTCTGAAAGCTTGAAGAGCTGATTCAAAAAGCTTACGAAAGATTTAAAAGAATGCAGTTCATGTGAGCTCATATAGGTCTGAAACTTCCACACAGCTTGAACCTGAGACTGGAGAGTTGGCCTAAAACAACAAAACACAAACAAAGAGAAGATGTTACAACAATGAATGGCAAAATTCCATAAGATGAAAAGTTATATTATATGAGCATAAACTATATAAAAAAAAGACTTTTAGGAGGTTTTGAGAAAAACTGAAATTAAGGATTGCATCAATGTAAACAATACACGAATAAAGAAAAGATCACAAATTACAACAAGGCATACTACACTTACTGTATTAGTTTACTAAAATTCAAAATCTTCAACAGTTAAAAATTTGTCTATAATGAAATATAATAAATTTGCTATTTTTCATATAAAGGCTAAAACAGCTTATTATTATTCAGTAGCAAAATATAAAACACTTCTCAGAAGTGGGTAAGCTTATAAAGAGATCAAATTCAATAAAAGGCTCTCACCTATCCAACAGGCTCAAAAACATAAGATCATCATTAGAGACTAAATCATTTAGTCATATACATAATTTTATATTAAACTTGAGATTTGTCACAATTTGTGACAGAGTCCAGTTACAAACACCTGTATTAAAGGGATTCTTCCCCAAATGAAAGGTTTGTCATTGTTTACTCACCCTCATTTATTTACAAACCTTATGTATTTTTTTCTTTCATGGAACACAAAAGGGGATGTTAGGTAGAATGTTAGCCTCATTCACCACTCACTTTCATTGCATCTATTTTCCATACTATGAAAATTAATAGTGGCTGACACTAACATTCTGCCAAACACCTCCTTTTAGGATCACAGAATTTTGATTTTCGGGTTAACCATTCCCTTAAGTTTACTTAAGAAGCATATATGTTGTGTTAGCTCTCCATTTTTTAAAGTATTAGATTTTATTTTCTTAAATACTGCAAATACAACAAACCAGGATCAAAAATAAGGACAATGTGTTTGTGTTGAGCTTTTTTTTGCATTAATATGACTACCTTGAAGGGTAGATCAAAGAGGAAAGAAAGGGTGGCAGAAAAGAAGTAAATAATAGCTTGATCAAATAATTAAATAAGGTGTTTAACTCTCATCAGAGATGTCTCCTATCAACCCAACTGATAAACAATGCTGCAGCGCTACCATTTGTGCTTCAGGTGTAGGATTATCAAAGAGATTTAAGATAATTTACCATGTTTTTATACACCTGTTTCAGCAGCCGTTTGTTAAACACGCTTTAATATCATGTAATGTGGAAACAAACAAATTTATCGATATTATTTAATAAAGTGAATGTCTATAATTTACTTTGTATATCTCTCTGTGTTTTGACATGTTTGTGTGACATCATGCCCCTGCATTACGGCGAAACTGGAGTTGAGAATGTCTGCACAAGCCTACAAGTTGTAACTCTGACTTAAAGATGCATTCCATTGCACTTTTCCTAGTAGGGAGTTGGAAAATCCGCAGCATTACTTTTCAAAACTTGATCCGACACTGAATCCTCAAGCAGCCTAATTTACAAATAGAAAACAGCTGATGTTGCTATAACAATGCAAAAAGCACTTACCAAATTACTTGAAGTGAAAAATCAGTCCTCTTTTCCTGTTTAATAGATTAATCAGTCACACAATCATGCAGCACATCTCATGTTTTTAAATGCAGTGATGACAGACGACTCGTCAGACAGCTTGATCTTACGCTTTTCGATCTTGAATTACGTACATAACTTAAAAGCGTGATTGCGTTACTCAAGGCCGGCTAGAAGGCCTGGACTGGGACATATCCTAAAGATCACACCCACCAAGAACAAATATAGCAATCTGATTGGCTGATGAATCAGACAATCTGACTTTAGTTGCGCATTCATTTGCACTGTTGAGGGATTCTGAAGAAATTCTGAAGGCCTGACGGGGTGGAGCTCAGACTCAAGCACTGCTTCGGGCATGCGATTTGTGAAACAGTTGTCACACTTTGCTTGCAAGAATCAAGGAATAAATTCTGACTGGATAAACTTTTTATTTTTCTCAATTAGTTTGTAGATTACTTAAGAGTGGAAGGTGATTAAAAATACACAGGCAAAAAGTTGATTGAGAAAGAAAGGATGAAAATGTTTTATTTATTTGGCATGTTAGGCCAGCAGAGACGGCTTTGCTGGCCCTGAAAATTTGCCACTGATGATTATAGTACAGGGCTCTGCAGTTATTTTATACATTTCATTCATAATCTTTTCTGTCAAGGTGTCAATTAGTATTAGCTCTCTTTGCTTATTACTGCTGGGGTCTCTATATTTAGCTGTAAATCCCTATTTAATTCTGTTTATTGAAGTAGGATTTTAGTGTTGTCCTAGATTGCTGAGGCTAATTTAACTCTACAGTGTAATTTTGAGGTTCGGAAGGAAAATGCCAAGCAAGTAAAGCATCCTATCTCAAGCGAAATGCACATCAAGGTGGCACATCAAAGTGGCATGTTATAGTGTCTTTGACAGAGCAGTGAACTGGGCATCTGCTGTCCCATATGGTGCTCATGCTGACTCAATAACACAAACAGCAAGCCAGGGGGATTTAGTCCAGGTCGAATACCACCTTCAGCACATTAGAGAACAAATACTCTCTCTCTCTCTCTCTCTCTCTCTCTCTCTATATATATATACACACACATTATACATACTTATATTTTTACACACTCTCACAAAGAATCCGCAAGGTTTTGTATGAGTTGGCTAAATCATATGAAATTGTATGAGATGGGTCGTACAGTAATGTGGAGGTATCAAACATTGCTCTGTTGTTGAGCATCCCATGTAGCCTGACACTGTAGCATTGGCTCAACCAATGGTGCGAATTTGGGGCAGGACTATGTTTATTCAACCAGTAGAAGATGGGGGGAGGGTCTTGGGAAACCTGTTTAAAAAAAAATCATAATTTTTTTGCACTTCTATTTGGTGATGCTAGTGCGCAGAATTACACATCATACCATAAACTTTTGCAAATGATTTTATCAGTCACCAGTCCAGTTTACAAGAGGCAACAATATGCTACGTTTATTCAATTCAGAGCTGTGGTGTCTCTCATGTATTCTTATTCTCAAACAAAAAGCTTGGACAGTAAAGGGCGATTTTAAGTCTCATAATGCCAATCAAATCAATGGAGGAAACATGGTACAGCTGGTGTAAATGAGTCCTTTAATGTGAGAGTGGAAATCAATAAGAGGCCCCTGATCTTCCCCCTGTGGCTGAATGAGCATCAGGGCAATTTAGAATGAGAGCTGACTGTAAGTGCCACAATCAGCAATTCTCAAAAAAGAGTGCAGTACACAGATGGGACCTGGCCTGTGCTATCTGTTATCAGCCCCATCCTTTAAATGTTCTGTAATGCAATACAGAATGACATCTCACACTGAAAATGCCCTTCTAAATAAGTGAAGGCAGAAGACAAATTAACTAAATGCTTTAATGGGTGACTCTTGCAATTCACTCTACTAACACTGCAAAGATCGATGAGTAAAAGCATATCATTCATTTGGTTTGACTTAAACAATAAACAAATATAAGATACATTGTATGTGGGTTGTAATGCAGTACATCAATTACTATTTTTCAGAGAAGTACCTTAAAAGTGCACACTTTTAAAAAAAGTCTTCTTAGACTTACACTGACACCTAGTGGCGTGGATGCAGCATCATCTAAATGTAATAGTTTTCCGTTATTGACGCCATTGAAGAAATTCACAATACTCAAGTCAGCCATGATTCATTTAAATCATTAAACAGGGCTGTTACTGAGATTAAGCAAGTAGTATTTGTTTGGTCATGTGACTCTAACATGGCAGCTCCCATAGGCAGACCCTCTCCATGTAGATTTAAACAGCTTTTATAAGATTACTGATATGAGTGGAGTGTTTATCACATGCGAGTGCTCATGATTTATACATATCAAAATGTAAATTTATTTCTTTAGGAGCTAAACTTTTTATGTGAGGAAACAATTACTGAGTGCAACTTTAATCAGGCAAGTAAAATGAAAGGTTAAACTTATATGTAAAAACTTTAATCTGAAGTGTTTAATTTCTGCACCACTAGCATCCCCAAACGAAACTGCAAAAACAATTGTTTTCAAACAATCCCCATGGTTTCCATTGGTTGGACAAACATACCCCAAAACACACGCCATTGGTTGAAACAATGCAATTATGTCTGGCTGGTCGAAATCCTCAAAAATACATTTTTAAAGCTTTTTGATAGTGTTTCAGGTAAAATCAACCTACAAAATAATATTTGTAAGATTTACGCATTTAATTGTCATAACAAAATTCCATCAAACTGAATTAAGTAATCAGTTATAAAATAAATTCATTGTTTTTAAAAAAAAATGTTTTTAACTACATTACAATATTTCCTATTGTTTAAAATCAGTAAACAATGGGTGGAAATTTCCCCTAATCTTCTTTTGTTCTGCTATTCTCACATGAAATACGTTTCATTTTTGCCAGTATTGAGGTCAATCTCAGATTCAGCTCTTAAAGGGCCAAACCCTTTCCACTAAGTAGGATAAAGTAATCCAGAGATCACAATTTCATTTAAGACTGTATATTCTCAGAGAAAGCTTAAAATTAAGCCCCAATTTCAGATATTTTTAGGTTAAGGTCTAGCTTTTTGGCTTCACCTCAGTTTCATTAAGTCTACTTTGAGGTTTTATTTATCTTTTTGCTGACTTAATTCCAAACTAGTAACCAAACAAAACTGACATTGATGCACAGTATTTCAGAGGTGAAATAAGTCTTTAGTAAATAGTAAAAGGCCAGGGGCTTTATATGTTTCTCTTTAAAGTCTGGCCTTGATGTTCTTGGTAAATAATGATATTGGTTATTTGAATATGATGTTTGATGGTTCAAAAAGGAAAACCCCTCATTACCTTTATTTTTGATTCTAGGCAAAAATTATGAAGGGAAGGATAGTGATATAACAAAAAGAGTTCTTTCTCAAAGTATAATTTGCCTAAGGTCTGCACACCCTGAAGGTCCTTATAAATTCTCACTCTTTGTGGCTAAACAGGAACTAAGGCAATCAGCTCCACATTTGTAGGTAAATTAATGGCTATTCATGCTATTCCAAACTCATTAGCTGAACTTCTACATTCAGCCTGCTTCCTGTTGTCCAGCCTGTCATCCCTAACTTCCCCTTGTCTTCTATAACAAATGACAGCTGTGAAATTCAATGGGAGCCATTTGAAACACCTGCCATTTCAGATCACCAACAGATGCAGATCTATTCTCTGCAGAGAGTGAGGACTTCTGTTTTGAAGGAATGTCTAATCTTTGGGTCATTGTTCTGCTAGTGTCTGAGAAGTAGGGCTTCAACTAACAATTATTTTGATAATCGACTAATCTAACAATTATTTGAACGATTATTCGACTATTCTGCAATTATTGTAACGATTAATCATTAGCTCTTAACGTTTGGTTACGTATGTAACCTCCGTTCCCCGAGGGAGGGAACGACACGTTGTGTCGGAGAAGCGACACTAGGGGTCTCTCTTGAGTGCTGATATCCACCTCTGATCTATGAAAAAAGGCCAATGAGAGTTGGCAGCCAGTATTTGCATGTCCCGCCCCCGGACATACGGGTATTTAAGCGGCGCAAATACGGGAGTTCATTCAGGATTTTTCTGAGGAGCCGGAAATGGTCCGGCCACAACAGTGGCTTGGTTCAGCGACATGGCGGAGGAAAGACACAACGTGTCGTTCCTCCCTCGGGAACGGAGGTTACATACGTAACCAAACGTTCCCCTTCTGTCGCTCTCTCCACGTTGTGTCGGAGAAGCGACACTAGGGGACCCATTCCAATCTTGCCATGTGCTGAACCGCGTACGTGGACTGCCGATACAGAGGCGGGCAGGGATTCATCCAGTGCCGCGCATCATCTGTACCTGGCTGCACGTACCCTTCCCCAATGCCCCATACGAACATCGGGATCCTTCTAGTTACCCTGAGAGGGGAACAAGGCGATGTTTGCCAACATGGGAACGGGCCAGCCTGGCTGGGCCTCTTTCTCTCTATGTTTCTCGCGATAGAGCAATCACGGCCGGGGCCCTTACACGCATATAGGGAAGGGGTCTTACCCAGACCCTCGCGGAGACCACACCTGCCCTTTTTCTTGGGGAGGAAAAGTGGTAGACACGCTCACACGGCCGTCTTAGGACTCGTGTGGAAAGTATGGTGCGGTGGTAGATCCAGCCTCGAAAGGGGAGTTGATACAGCATGGCGACCGGGCAGCTGTAACTGCCTAAGGGAGACACGGGGTCCGCTCGTAAGGGACAGAACCGTGGAATTACACACAGGGGAGTCCGAGCAGGAGGCCTTACCTGTGGAGCACCTATACCAGTACAGGGTAGCCATCAGGGTACCCGCAGTGGCTTGGGTCGGCGAGTTCCTCCGCTGAACCGCGGACCCGGAGGGCTGGGGAGGAATCGACCAGGGTCCCGACTCGGAGTGGGGCGCCCTGGGAAAAAAGGCGCACTAATAACCTTGACATCAGGAAAAGGGCGCAGGGCGCAAGCGATCCACCCGGCCGGTCAGTCAACGTGTTACCGAGTTCTACGGGCTCGGACCTGAGAAAACACGAGACACAACCGACTCAACGCGGAGGTTGTAAAACCTCGCGAAGGTGTTGGATGTTGCCCAACCCGCGGCTCTACAGATGTCTGCTAGGGAGGTGCCCTTGGCCAGTGCCCACGAGGACGCAACACCCCTTGTTGAGTGAGCTCGGACCCGCAAGGGTAGGGGCACGGCCTGGGTGTGATAAGCCAGTGTGATGGCGTCAACAACCCAGTGGGCGAGCCTCTGTTTGGAGACGGCATTCCCTTTCTGCCGTCCCCCAAAGCAGACAAAGAGCTGCTCAGAGCGTCTGGTGCTCTGTGTGCGGTCCAGGTAAATGCGCAGGGCGCGCACTGGACATAGCAACGAAAGGGCTGGGTCTGCCTCCTCCCGGGGCAGCGCTTGCAGGTTCACTACCTGATCTCAGAATGGTGTGGTAGGAACCTTGGGCACATAGCCCGGTCGCGGCCTTAGGATCACAGACGTATCCGCCGGACCAAACTCCAGGCAAGTGTCACTGACAGAGAACGCTTGCAGGTCCCCGACCCTCTTGATAGAGGCGAGCGCGATCAGCAGGGCCGTCTTAAGAGAGAGGGCCCTGAGTCCAACTGATTCAAACGGCTCGAAGGGGGGTCTCTGGAGTCCTGCCAAGACTACTGAGAGATCCCAGGAGGGAACTAGGTCTGGCCGGGAGGGATTCCACCTCCGGGCGCCTCTCAGGAACCTGAGGATCAGGTCGTGCTTACCCAAAGACTTGCCGTCTACAGGATCGTGGTGGGCGGCAATGGCAGACACATACACCTTGAGGGTGGACGGGGACAGCCTCCTATCCAGCCTCTCCTGTAGGAACAGGAGCACTGACTTGACCGCGCATCTCTGCGGGTCTTCGGTTCGGGAAGAACACCAATCTGCGAACGAGCGCCACTTTAGGGCATAAAGGTGCCTGGTAGAGGGGGCTCTGGCTTGGTTGATTGTATTCACAACGGTCGCCGGTAAGCCGGCTAGCTCTTCCGCATCCCGTCCAGGGACCAGACGTGGAAGTTCCAGAGGTCTGGGCGCGGGTGCCAGAGCGTGCCCCGTCCCTGAGAGAGGAGGTCCTTTCTCAGGGGAATTTGCCAGGGAGGAGCTGTCGTGAGAAGTCTGAGTTCCGAGAACCAAGTCCTAGTGGGCCAGTAGGGGGCCACTAACGTGACTTGCTCCTCGTCCTCCCTGACCTTGCACAGCACCGGTGCAAGAAGGCTCACTGGGGGAAATGCGTACTTGCACAGCCCCGAGGGCCAGCTGTGTTCCAGCGCGTCTGTCCCGAGGGGAGCCTCTGTTAGGGCGTACCAGAGCGGGCAGTGGGAGGTTTCCTGGGAGGCAAACAGGTCTACCTGGGCCTTGCCAAACCGTTCCCAAATCAGCTGGACCGACTGGGGGTGAAGCCTCCACTCCCCGCCAGGCAGGCGTTGTCGTGATAGCGCGTCCGCTACGACGTTGAGCTTGCCAGGGATGTGAGTGGCACGCAGCGACTTGACTACGGGGCGGCCACGCCAGGAGGTAGGGCTACCGGGGCATAGATGGTACGCAACTCCCCTATCGACCTGGGGAATCGCCCCGTATCCGTGGCGCTCTCCACCGTCGAGGGTGATGAGAGTGGAGTGGGTGGCACCTAGACGAGCGGAGAGCGGGGCTCTCTACGTAGACGTCAGCTCGTCATGCACCTCCGGGAAAAACGGGACCGGGGGGATGCGTGGCCGCGAACGGCGTGCTGTCCCCAGGAACCAGTCATCCAACCGTGAAGGCTGTGGGGAGGATGGAGGGTTCCAATCCAACCCCACGCTCACGGCGGCCCGGGAAAGCATGTCAGACATCTGAGCGTCGGCCTCAGCCTGGGCCTGCTGGCCCGAAGGCGGCAGTCCAGGGGAGTCCTCGGCATCAGACATCACACTCTCCGATGCAGCGGCGAGCTCATCTGCTTCGGGCTCGGGAGGATAGACAGCCGGGCCGTGAGGCGAGCCGCTATCGCCGCGAGCGTAGACGGGGACCAGCGAGCGTGTCAGGGAACGGGAGGTTCGCGGGGGGCTACCCGGCAAAACTGCACCCGCTGCCACCCCCAAATCGCCCCCAGCACCAACCGCATCGTCCTCAATCCCGTGGGAAGAAGGAGCAATGCGGGGTGCAGCTGGGGTGGCTTGCTCTCTGTTGAAAGCAAGCC
This sequence comes from Xyrauchen texanus, assembly GCF_025860055.1. Lineage (NCBI taxonomy): Eukaryota > Metazoa > Chordata > Actinopteri > Cypriniformes > Catostomidae > Xyrauchen > Xyrauchen texanus. The sequence continues at coordinate 36,143,614 of NC_068288.1, forward strand.
GCGACCGCAACGTGGTCATGGTCATGTTCTCGCAGTGAGAACATGAGCCATCCACAAACGCCGCCTCAGTGTGATCGCGGCCCAAACACACGAGACAGCGCCTGTGGCCGTCTGAAGCGGAAAGCACTCTACTGCATCCAGGAACAACACAGGGGCGGAAGGGCATCTTGAAAAAGACGCGTCCTGAAAAGGACGTTCAACGCCGCTGTGTTTTGCTCTTTTAGAGAAATTCACTCTTTTAAGGGAAATAACTCTTTTAATACACAGTATGTGTGTGTGTCTGCGCTGTCGAAGCGCTCAGGGGCAACAATGCACGGCGTGCAAAGTAGGAGAAAGCCGCTGTTGTGCGCCGTAAAATCCAATAGCATGCAGATCGTCAGAGGAAACAGGAACGTAATAGTGGTGTGTAACTCGCAGCAAACTGCAGACAGACCATCGGCTCCGAAGAAATTTTCTGAATGAACTCCCGTATTCGCGCTGCTTAAATACCCGTATGTCCGGGGGCGGGACATGCAAATACTGGCTGCCAACTCTCACTGGCCTTTTTTCATAGATCAGAGGTGGATATCGGTGCTCAAGAGAGACCCCTAGTGTCGCTTCTCCGACACAACGTGGAGAGAGCGACAGAAGGGGAACTGACTATTCAGCTTGTGCCTGACTCAAAAGGATGTATTAAATGTGCTTGCTAACAATAAAGAGGACAAAATCATCTTTTAAAAGTATCTCTAAATGACATTCACTGAATAAAAGTAAAAATACTTTTTACTAAGTTTAATTCAGTAAAAACATTTACTGCAAAAAATCCTATTGTTATCAAGCGTTTTTGTCTTTTAAATTTGAATTCAATATTATATTCAACATTCTCAGATAAAATTTGCAGAAATTTCTTCTGCATTATAGCTTCTAAAGTAAATGTATGTTGTTTTACAGGAGTTTTAGAAATGTATATTGAAAAACAAGTCAAAACAAAAACTAATCATAAACGTTTTTTGTTGGCATGTATAATGGGGCGAAGACTACCCTCTCTCACCTTTCTGTTCACTTCAATCCATCTTTAACTCACAAAAAACAAACTCTATCTTATTAATAAAGCTGCCTATTGCAAATTTTCTTCATGATAATAAACACACAATGACACATATATTACGATTCAATAAATCACGAGCCATCACATTATAATCTAGCTGCATTAAGCATGCATGCTCGAGGGACGAGCGTCCCTGTGACTGAGTGTGCATCAGCCTGGTGAAGTTTCAATCTGTCCCCCCCAGATTGGGACATTCACGCAACTCATAGAAGAGGCGCTGACCACACAGAGAAATGCCTGTTTTGGAGTTTGTAGTTATTTGCATAACCATCTTCCTTATTATTTGAACTTTAATAAAGCTATAATGCATTCAATATAACTGCATTAAGGATGTAACTCTGAGGTGTTTCCTTTAAAGACGCTCAACAAGCAAGTTTTGCTTCAGTGGAGCGGCAGCTCTGGCTCTGCTTATTCCACAATGAGAGTGCTTCTGTTTTTACTTATTTAGTATTTTTATATTATTCTCTCATACTTTGTTATCTACAACACCTGAAGCTTGTTGGAAAGTTTAGAGTGCATCTGTGAGCTGTTTTCTTCCTCTCCTCAGTCAGGCACGGACTGCAGTGCTGCTCTCGCGCGCCATCATTAGAGTTTAATGTGATCTCATGTTACTTGAATGAGATCAAACGAATATCTGACAACTAAAATTGTCAATAACTCCGACTAATCGTTTCAGCCCTACTGACAAGGTGTTCTCTCAAGTGTTACGAGAATACAAACACAAAGCATTACTGTTAATGACATTTTCAGAATGAAATTTCAAGAGAGTGCACAATTATATGTGCAATCCCTACAGAGATTTATACAATGCAGACCTAAAACAACATGCCTAAACACTTTAGCACAGTAAAGTGCATAATTAAAGGAATATTCGGGGTTCAATACATGTTAAGCAATATCAACAGGATTTGTGGCATAATGTTGATTACCACAAAAATGAATTGTCACTCATTTTCTTAAAAAAATAAAGAAAAAATGGGTTAGTGATGCACTTACAGTGTGTCACGAATGTAAGGCAACGAAGGCAGACGAAGGTTGAGGATCCAAATGCAGCTTTCTTTATTATAAACAAAACACAAAGAAAAGCCCTCAATGAGGAAATAAACATGAACAGAGAACTAGGGCAGGGAACACAGACCAGGCTAACTACATTAACAAACATTCAACGATAGACAAGGACTGAACCAAAAACCGGGGTATAAATACATGAACAAGGGACAAAGGGGCCAATGAACAAACAGAACTCAAAACAAGATAACGAGATGACAAACAGAAGCAAATGGCAAACTAATGAGGACAGGTGAAAACAATGACAGAAAACACGAACGCTAACAAGAAGACTGTGGAGCTACAAAAGGGACAAAAGTGAAAACTATGGAATAACAAAAGGGACAAAAATGGAAAACAAAGGGGCAACGGTAAAACAAGACAAGGTCATACATAACATAGCCCCCCCTCAAAGGATCGGATCCCAGACGATCCGAAATAAGAAACACAAAGAAAAAAAAAAAAAACACCAGGAGCAGACGGGCAGACCGGGGGGGCACGAGAGCAGGCAGGAAGTTCAGGGGGGCACAAAGGGCAGGCAGGAAGTCCAAGGGGGCACAGAGGGCAGGCAGGAAGTCCTGGGGGGAGGCCACAGGACAGGGGCCGGGTCAGGAGGCCTGGGAGGAGGCCACAGGTCAGGGTCCCTGGGAGGAGGCCACAGGACAGGGACTGGGTCAGGGGGCCCGGGAGGAGGCCACAGGTCAGGGGCCGGGTCAGGAGGCATTGGAAGCGGAGCCATTGGATGCTCTAGAGGCGGAGCCCTAGAAGGCTCTGGAGTCTCTGGGAGCAGAGCCGTAGGAGGCTCTGAAGGCGGAGCCGAAGGAGGCTCGGGAGGCAGAGCCGTAGGAGGCTCGAGAGACTTGAGGGGTGGAGCCCTGGGAGGCTCGAGAGGCTCGGGAGGCAGAGCTCTGGGAAGCTCGAGAGGCGGAGCTCTGGGAAGCTCGAGAGGAGCCCTGGAAGACTCGGTAGGCGAAGCTCTGGAAAGCTCGGAAGGCGGAGCTCTGGAAAGCTCGGAAGGCTCGGAAGGCGGAGCTCTGGGAAGCTCGGGAGGCTTGGAAGGCAGAGCTCTGGAAAGCTCGGAAGGCGGAGCTCTGGAAAGCTCGGAAGGCGGAGCTCTGGAAAGCTCGGAAGGCGGAGCTCTGGAAAGCTCGGGAGGCTCAGCTCTGGAAAGCTCGGAAGGCGGAGCCCTGGAAAGCTCGGAAGGCGGAGCCCTGGAAAGCTCGGAAGGCGGAGCTCTGGAAAGCTCGGGAGGCCATTGTTTTGGTTCTATCGTTCTGTCACGAATGTAAGGCAACGAAGGCAGACGAAGGTTGAGGATCCAAATGCAGCTTTCTTTATTATAAACAAAACAGAAAGAAAAGCCCTCAATGGGGAAATAAACATGAACAGAGAACTAGGGCAGGGAACACAGACCAGGCTATCTACATTAACAAACATTCAACGATAGACAAGGACTGAACCAAAAACCGGGGTATAAATACATGAACAAGGGACAAAGGGGCCAATGAACAAACAGAACTCAAAACAAGATAACGAGATGACAAACAGAAGCAAATGGCAAACTAATGAGGACAGGTGAAAACAATGACAGAAAACACGAACGCTAACAAGAAGACTGTGGAGCTACAAAAGTGAAAACTATGGAATAACAAAAGGGACAAAAATGGAAAACAAAGGGGCAACGGTAAAACAAGACAAGGTCATACATAACACAGTGAAAGTGAATGGGGCCAATCCTTAAATGTTAAAAGTTTAAAGTTATATCAAGTTATACAATTTTAATGGCATGGCGACATTGAAACTACTATTGTACCGAATTGGAGGTGTACCTATAGATGTATTTTAAGGCCTACCTTCAAACTCAGTGCCTCTTTGTTTAACATCATGGGAAAATCTATTAAAACTTTACAGCTGGAATTATTCATAAATTGATATAAGTGCTTTTATAAAATAATTAGCTTTACATTTCTTCCTTCAAACCCTCCAAAAAATTTACCAATTCACTTCTATTGTAATGCTTCACTGTAATTTTTTTTTTAACTTTTTGTAAATTAACATTATGCCACAAATACTGTCAATTGAGCTAAACGTTTATTAAACCTGGAATATTCCTTTAATCATACAGAAAATCAATGTTTGAACCCCATGAAAATCTGTATTCTACTGCAGTCATAGTTTGCTATAAATAACACTAATGGTGGGTTTACTTTATACTATGATAAAAATATGGATATTTGGAATGATTATCAAGGTTACAGAACGCCCAGCTACTAATGGACCTACTTAAACACCAAAATGCCTAATTTTATGTAGCAATTAATCAATATACAAAATTTCATAACAAGCCACTTATAGTATGAGCAGAAAGATAGAAAAACTGTTTTTACTGTAGAAATGAACTAAACAGGCATGTTGATCTTTTTCTTACAGTCTACATGAATTAAAATTTCCTAAAATAAATGACCTTATTCACGATAGATCCATCTTTGATTTTTATAGTAATGACAATGAGGCTGTGAGGGATAGACTTAGGGTGTGCTCACACTTGTAGTTCGGTTCTCTTGGTCCTCTTGGTCCGGACCAAAAAAGAAAATTATACATTTAGTCCTGGTTCGCTTAGCGTTCACACTGGTATTTTTAACACTGAACCTAAAGATACGAAACAAAAGGCATCAGGAAAAAGTCAACCTGATTGGTCAGAATTTATGACATGTATTTTGGGACGGAACTTGTCGAACATCCAAAACAATGCTGGCTGCTGGCTGCTGGGCTAAATGCGTTCGTTGGATATGCTGCAAGGATGGCTGACGGCGGTTCAGATGCCTGTAGCGAACTATAATGGGCAACATAGCTCCTATGATGACAAGAACCAGGTATCCTTGAAGTCAGTATTAGGCAAATTAATTCCTGTTTTTGGTCAGTTTAGATGTCTTTGGTCCATGTTGCATTCATATATCAATCAAACCGCACCAGAGTTCGTTTGGAAGTGGACCGAGACCGCCTGAATAGTGGGTCTTGTGTTGGTGTTTGTTTGGTGCGCACCAAGGTTCGGATGGCAGCATTCATACTTGTTCAATTGAACCGCACTAACAGAGCAATCGCACCAGAGTTCGTTTTAATCTAACCAAACCTGCGAAGTGTGAACACACCCTTACATTCTCTTCAATGGGCTGTACTACAGTTTAAGTGTTTTTGGGTCGTTTCGTGGACAAACCACTGATAAAATATCTGTCCAAGTACATTCAGTATTCAAAGAACTGCAGACAACACGAGTTGTGGAAAATCAGATGTGATCTAGAAGCTTTATACAGCTTCATACCGGATGTGTCATTGAAGAGATGGTAAGTCTATCTCTCACAGCCTCGTTGTCACTCCCATTAAAATCAAAGGTTGCATGAATAAGGTCTATTTGCACACAGTTTGCTGCAAGCATGGAAAATAGGAAATAAATTCTGACTCCACAAAACCAAATTCCAAATAAACAAGTGGTAAAACCCTTAAGGCCTGCTAAAATGGCTTATGCAGGAAACTCCAAAAAATTACCAACTTTTCTCTAACTCTACAGTCTTTCCTCTACTAATCTCCCCAAAGGACCCACTTCCTGAAAATCGTCACAGAAAGACAGTGAGAAATGAATGGTAATTAATTTTATTCTAGGATCGAGAAGGCTTTATTAAGGGCCAAGAGAGCAGATCCTTTCACATCTAACATTCAAGACCTTCTACGCCTGCCAGCTCTTAATCTGAGGAGTTTTATTAATTGCATGGTGAATCATAGCTCTGCCCAGGGTTGAACTGGAGAAATGCTGTGCTGTACTGTTCTTTACTACAAAGTACTGTTCAAACATTTAAATGCATACATATACCTATATATTGTAAGTGTTCTAACATTATTATTTTGTTATATATATTGATTAATGCATTTCCAAAGTGTAACTATTAAAGGTAATTGTAAAGCTCTTCAATGGAAAGGAGGAGGCGAGAACCGGCTTGACGATATAAATCATATTTTAATGAGAAACTCAAAAGACAACATAAACACACATGACGGACATGTCCGCTAACGATCTCTCTCTCCCGCACGGCCCTCTGCAGTCAGCCTTTAAACCTCACGGAGGCATAATTAGCCTAATACGGGACCGGTGTGTAGTATCACGACCCGGCCCCGCCCTCCACCCTGCCACAGTAATATAAAGTTGAAGTCAGAAGTTTACATGCACCAAAGCCAAATATATTTAAACTAAATTTTTCACAATTCCTGACGTTTAATCGTAGAAAACATTCCCTGTCTTAGGTCAGTTAGGGTCAGTACTTTATTTTAAGAATGTGAAATGTCAGAATATTAGCAGAGAGTGGGTCAGAAATGTACAAAAAATGTGTTAGTATTTGGTAGCATTGCCTTTAAATTGTTTAACTTGGGTCAAGCATTTTGGGTAGCCTTCCACATGCTTCTCACAATGGAATTCTGGCCCATTCCTCCAGACAGAACAGAGTCAGGTTTGTAGGACTCATTGCTCTTACATGCAAGTTCTGCCCACAAATTTCATATTGGTGTGAAGTCAGGGGTTTGTGATGGCCACTCCAATACCTTGAGTTTGTTGTCCTTAAGTCATTTTTCCACAACTTTGGAGGTATGCTTGGGGTCATTGTCCATTTGGAAGACCCATTTGCGACCAAGCTTAAATTCATGACTGATGTCTTGAGATGTTGCTTCAATATATCCACACAATTTTCCTTCCTCATGATGCCATCTATTATGTGAAGTGCACCAGTCCCTCCTGCAGCAAAGCACCCCCACAAGATGATGCTGCCACCCCCATGCTTCACAGTTGGGATGATGTTCTTTGGCTTGCAAGCCTCACCCTTTTCCCTCCAAACATAAAGATGGTCATTATAGCAAAACAGTTCATTTTTTTCATCAGACCTGAGTAAATTTCTCCAGAAAGTAAGATCTTTGTCCCCATGTGCAAATTTGTATGGCATTTTGGAGCAGTGGCTTCTTCCTTGCTGAGCAGCCTTACAAGTTATGTTGACATAGGACATGTTTTACTGTGGATATAAATACTTGTCTACCTGTTTCCTCCAGCATCTTCACAAAGTCTGTTGCTGTTGTTCTGGGATTGATTTGCACTTTTTGCACCAAACTACATTCATCTCTATTAAACAGAATGCGTCTCATTACTGAGCGGTATGATGGCTGCAGGGTCCCATGGTGTTTATACTTGCGTACTATTGTTTGTATTTAATTGGAAATTGAAATTCAGAAAAAAATAAAATAATTCTGAGGTCTTGGATGATTTCTTTGGATTTTCCCATGATGTCAAACAAAGAGGAACTGAGTATGAAGGTAGGCCTTAAAATGAATGTACAGTTCCACCTCCAATTCAGTACACCTCCTATCAGAAGCTAATTACCTAAAAGCTTGACATCATTTTCTGCAATTTTCCAAGCTGCTTAAAGGCGAAGTTAACTTATTGTATGTAAAATTCTGAAACACTGGAATTGTGATATAGTCAATTAAATGTGAAACAATCTGTCTGTAAACAATTGTTGGAAAGATTACTCATGTCAGGCACAAATTAGATGTCCTAAACGACTTGCCAAAACTATAGTTTGCTAATATTAAATCTGTGTGGTTAAAAAATGAGTTTTAATGACTTCAACCTAAGTGTATGTAAATGTCTGACTTCAACAGTAGTTAGGTCTTATGTATAAGCACATCATGTTTTGTTCTTACACTAAAACAATCCGCCATCTTTGTTACTTCGCCTGCTGTCAAAGCAATACTTCACATGGTGATTTATTAACCAGATTATTGTTACAGAATTTGTCAAACAGCTGCCTGGTCTATTCCACTCCTTATCTCTACAACCATTACAAAAGCCAGACAGTTGTTACTTGCCACCACCTAATCACTACGATTCTAATTCCAATTTTGAATCTGAATTTACAAGCCAATTTATCTTACATATTACCTTTATCTTAAATGTCTAACATTATGGTAAAATGCAGTGTAGTTTATAGTTTAGTTTTCCTTTTTCCAATGCCTTGAGACTGTTATGCAGTTATTATTATTGTAGATATACAATAATTGTATGTATACCATACTCAGAATTATATTTTCTTCACTTAGAAAATGCATTTGCCCTAGGCCTTCCAGAGCTGTAAGTACCTGCAGTTGCACACGCTATTGTCTTCATCTCAACATTTTCCTTATGTTGTTGATACACGAGAACACTTCTCCTCAAATGTCAGAAAACAACTTCTGCAGACACAACAGCTGCAACAAGGGGTGGCGTCCCCAGGGACAAAACAAGCCCTCTCCTCAAACCTCATTTAACATCCTTTCTAGTGACTAAAGACACATCTTCCTGCATTTATTATTTTCCTAGGGAAGTTGTAGCATCTTCTTTGCAAATTAGTATGCCACGAAACATCTGCTAGAATGTCTGGACATTGAGATGCAAATCACATTTCTGCATCGCTAACCAGACACAAGCACACGCGCTAGCTGTAACTATAGCAATACGATAAGATCAAAGTTTGCTATCGATTGTCGAAAACACACTCATGTGGGTCAATATATACTATGTGTCCCTATGAACAAATTAAACAAGGCAAATGGGATATTCAAGTAAGCTTAGGGTCCGTTCACAGCTAAACATATTTTTTTTTCAGTCCGTGCGTGTTGTTTTCTAATATTATTCTACGCAAACATAAGCTGAATGTTTTTAAGTGTCTCACTGCATATTTTTTATCCACCTTTTTACTTAACGTAGAAGTGTTCCACAATTCGACAGTTTCAATTTCCGGTCTCCAGTGTTTTCGCTCACATCTGCGCATATTCTTAGCGGGTAATGTGATGTTTAAAGTATTACATTTGTAAAAATTTCACAACCTTTTCAAATATGTGGCTTTAATACTTACTTAGTATTATAGTCGAGATGGCAGTTGTTGTTTTTTTGGACAGTGCCTCACTCAATTATGTTGATGTCATTCATGACTCATGAAGCGATGGTCCGAGGTTAGTTATGTTAACATCATTAACAACTTTGAGTTGTTATGACAGCCAAAAACTGATCAAGTTGTGTATGAAAATTATTTTTACTCCAAATAACACTTTAATGGTTGTTGATCTCCGTCTGAATCGCTCGTTTCGGACGTTTTTACATTGCGTCTCGAGACCACAAACACAAAACAGGCAATTAGAATCATCATTGCGCCGCCCAGTGGTTGCTCAAGAAAACTGTGTATACACCGTTTTAAGTTAAAAAGAACGTCAACTTTTCAAAACGCGTCTCGAGACATTTGCGTTCTGTAGCGCAAGAACGCGTTCGGTTTTAACGGCCACTTATGCTACACTCGTTGAGGTATTATTTACCTGGCGTTCTCCTAATGGATTGTGTGATTATAAACAAAAAATTAATTGCGTAAAAATTGCGTTTTGCCCTTGAACATCGCGAGCGCAACAGTCGTTACGTCCTTGCGATTAATTGCAGTAAATGGTGATCATGTATCCAGATGACTGAGAGAGACGCTGCGATTCCTCAAAAGCAAAGGAACGCAGAATTATATTAATTTAAACTAAAATGATTGCACGTTGCTATGTATTCAGTTGCTCTTGGGTGAGTGCATTTTGCTTTATTTGTTTGTTTTAGATGCAGAGATGATCGTGCATATATGGTTATACAGTATGTATCCACCAAAATACATCTCAACATACCTCTTTGGCTGCCAGCATCGAATCCTTTCCTTGGCTGTTTCATGCACGTCCAGTATCTGAATGCAGTATCTATGCCCTTGTGAACAGAAGAAAATCCTTAGATGAAGACCACCATATCGCTCTTAAGTTCCATATGATGAATTGCTCTTCGATTATAACGGCATCATTTCGTTACATCCACTCCGCGAACATTCATGTGCAACCTTCGCCAAGTGCATGGTCAAGTTTGCTGGGAGAGGATCCTTGCACCAGGAATCCGCTGACTGGCTACCATCCGCAGTGTCTCCGTGTTACCGTAGAGCCTATTGAGGAAAATATGATGACAGCACCTGGCGATGTCCAGGCGAGTCAGCTGATTCCCGTGCAGGCGATTGGTTGCTAGCCGGTGGTTGTCACTCGATTTCCAAGCAGAGCACCATCTGTTCAGGGATTGTTGTGATGCGAACAAAGGCGGGCACTGGGGGTGCGCGGCAGGGATAACGCGGGTGTGGAAGCCGAAATGCTAAGGAGGTGATATTCTCTTGTGAGAACGTCTTCCACTGACTCTCCTCCTCCTCGACGTAGTGATGGAGGACTCTGCATAATGTCCCACTCGCCAAAGATTTACAATGAGACAATGTCCCTTTGTTTGGTGGCTTACTTTCAAGAAAGTTCTTCTTCCTAATCGACCCCTGTCTAGGGTAGAACTGAATTTTCCAGATAAAAGTTTCTTCTTAAACATTGATTGCTTATAGAGTGAAAGAGTTTTGAAACAGTGAAATACGATTGTGCGTGTGTGTGAGCGTGTATTTATTGTGGGGACCAAAATCTGATTTTTTTTTTTTTACCTTATAGGGACATTTTGTCGGTCCCCATAAGGAAAACAGCTTATAAATCATACTAAATTATGTTTTTTTTTTTTTTTAATGTAAAAATGCAGAAAGTTTTTTTTGAGGGTTAGGTTTAGGAGTAGAGTTAGGGTTAGGGGATATAATATATAGTTTGTACAGTATAAAAACCATTATGTCTATGGAAAGTCCCCATAAAACATGGAAATCAGAACTGAACAAAACACAAGTGGCTTGAGACCCATTTTACCCATTTTAGCTGAGCTGTTTGTTTTTTTGTTCTTCTTTTTTTTGCTTTTTGAGCCAGTGTGCACTGTTTTGGAATTGGAATTTGGAAATGTTTTTCTATGCATATATGCCAACCCAGTATAATGAAAAGAGATGGCAAAGTCATAAAAAAAAAAGGTACGAGTTGGCTTGTACAAAAACGTATGACTTTTCCAGTAACCCAAAACTAAACCTTAACATAAAGTCTAGCCCCTTGCCCAAAGTTGACCATGTTTTTAAAAGGAAAATAACTTTTGTTAACCACAGAAGAAAGAAAACATCAGGTTTTGGAACGAGCATGGGAACCGTATTCAATGGTTTTTGGCATAGATTACATCAGTCATTTGTGTTATGGAGTGAGTAACCAAATGTGTTCAGAAATGTTTCCTTTATTAAAATAAAGTGTTGGATAGGAGGCAAGCTAAAATGTGATGCCCGTATTATATGAATTTTAAATTCTGTTTGTTGATTGGTTGTTCTACAAGTTGCACATTTTTGTACGTGCAAAGTCATCCAATATCTTACAATTTTGCCATTTCATAAAAATTTCCATGAGACTGTTGAAATATGCGATATACGGAGGTATTTGACCATTGTGAAGCATTTTACTGCCATAAGAGCAATGCTTTAAAATGCTGTGTCAAGTTAAAGTTAATCTTCAGCTTTTAAAATCGTGTTTCGAGAAGCCTGAATTCTGTTACTTTAGTTGCACTGCTTTTAGCTTTTTTAAACGCAAGGATACACTCTGTGTGAATAGTCTCTAACAGAGACCCTGGACAAACAGAGAGATGCATCTCAATTGACAAAGATGTTTGCCTAGCTCATGTTTAGATAAACAATTAAAAATAGCAAAGTGGAACACAAGAACACTTTGATTCAGTCAGTAGCACCAGCTATTACTGAACAGAAATAGCTGGCGCTACTGACTGAATCAAAGCTAGACATGAAAGATCATCATTTCAAATTAACCAAGTTCTCTACTGAATTTAGATGTCACAATTATCCTGGGAGTCAATAGGTTATACTACTGACTAAACTGGATTAATGCATAGGCACCCTCTCTGAGTCACCTAACCTTCAGACATATAAGAGGAGAACTGGAGACAAGCAGAGAATACAGCACCTTCCTTGCTTCCCTCTTGGTATGCCTTTTCCACACTGTGAAATATAGACTGATGGAAGCCTGGTGCTGTCAGTGTGTTTGTGTGTGCGTGGGTGGGTACAGATAAAATAGTGAAAGTTTTTCGAGATCACTGCTGCTCTTAAGGCCTTAGATGGCAGGTAAAGAGAAACACTTTTGGCACATTGTAGCTCAACTGACAAGATTTGCATTGTAAATGGATGGTGGTGATCAAACACATGTACTTTCACACATATAGCCTTTACATCAAATGATAGAGCACTGTAGGGATAAAGGCATACCATGATGAATTACGGTAGTGTATAATTAGTATATTTGCCACAGGCTAATTTGTATGATAAACTGCTTATAATGTTTCTCATCTGTAAGTCACTTTGGATAAAATGTTCTGCTCAATGATTAAATGTAAATTATATGAAATTCCTGAAACTTTCGGTAAAAACACTGAACCAGCACTGCTGGCATAAGAATGGCCAACATCTCATACAGACTGACACATAGGTTAATAGAAGTGAAACGGAAGATAGCGACAGCAGCCTGGGTTTGTTTAGGGATCTGCAGAAGTTCACTTTACAATCATGCATTTGCTTTGCGAAAGGGTTCACAAAAACTTGGAATCAGATGAGACCTTTGGCCATCAGGGTACTGGTAGAGGTCAGTCTATCACTATGGCTAAATATTGCCATAAGTTGGAACCTTGGTGTTTTATTGTGGTGAGACAGGAGCATATGGCCTTGTTCAGCAAGCTGCTCTTTATACTTTAGACTGTACACACATTGTAAAATGTGAAATGGGATAAAGTGTTACAAAAGGTCAAGATTTCCATTTTACATTTTTGTAAAATACACAGCACTAGAGAGCATTTTCAAAATGGAAATTTTCATTGGAGGATAACACCGTTCCAGTGTGGATGAGAGGTGTAAATGTAGCAAAATCAATGCACTTTCAAGCAAAAACGTATTAGTGTGGACGTGGCCTGAGATTAATTATTTCCTGTGATTCTGATTCCTTTGTAAATATAATTTTGTTGCATCTGTGCAATATTAAAGAGTGAATGTGTCTTTTTTGTGGCATATATGCATCTTAAGATGTGTCTGGGCTGCTTTTGCAACTTTAGTTAGCCAAAGGTGATAGTCATGAAATTATGATAACTGAGGTTATAGATATTGTCGGTTTTAAGATATCTTGCATGATCAATGTTCAAAAACAGAAATCCTTCCAGATCAAAAATCAATAAATGTTTGTATTTTATTTAAGATATATTAGATATAGAAATACACTCAAGTTGTGCCACACAATTAATCGCAAACCCAATAAAAGCACTATATAAACAGGCACAATTTCTAAATCGCAGCAAGCTGCAATTTTATTTTGGTTAAAGGAATATTCCAGGTACATTACAAGTTAAGCTCAATTGACAGCATTTGTGGCATAATTTTGGTTACCACACAAATTAATTTTAACTCGTCCCTTACAAAAAAAGCAAAAATCCAGGTTCCAGTGAGGCACTTACAATGAAAGTGAATGGAGGCCAATTTTTGAAAGTTAAAATACTCACTTTTTTTTTAAAGTATAGCCACAAGACATGAACAGTATGTATGTTAACATGATTTTAGTGTGAAAAAATCCCTTACTAACCTTTTATGTTTTTATTTATTTATTTTATTTACCTTTATTTTACCAGGAAATAGTCCCATTGAGATTCAGAATCTCTTTTTCAAGGGAGTCCTGGCCAAGACAGCAGAATAATAGTTCCATATTAAAAAGTACATATACAAACATTAACAAAAACAAGAAAAAAAAAAAAAAAGAATACATTTTGGCAATTTAACATAGTCTGAACACAATCACCAGCCGCTCTCAGTAACAGCACATGTGCATCTAGTACTCAAACAGTCCTTTATCCTCAATTTAAATTGTGTCATTGTCGGTAAACAGTCAAATTTTAGTTGATTTTGCAATTTATACCAGGAAAACGGTGCAAAAACTTTAAAGGCACTTTCACCGAAGACAGTTTGCGTTCGTGGGATTTCATACATGATTTGCCCATATGATCTAAGATTACATTTCCTGGTAGTGACTTTAATAGTCAAAAGAGAGCATAAGTAAGAAGGCAGTTTACAAAGGATGGCCTTAAAAAGAAAAATATACCAGTGCTCCAGCCTGCGATTGTGCAGAGATGGCCAACCAACACTCTCATACAAGCTACAATGATGAGTACGGAAACTGGAATTAGTTACAAATCTTAGTGCTGCGTGATATACTGAATCCAGCATTTTCAAAGAAGATTAATTTGCATGCATGTATAAAATATCACCATAATCCAGCATTCACATAAATGTTGTTTGTATAAGTGTTTTTCTCGTACTAAAAGAGAAACAACCTTTGTTTCTATAATAGAAACCCAACTTTACTCTTAGTTTTTTTGTTAGACCCTCTATATGCTGTTTGAAGGACAAATTTTCTTCTAAAAGGAAACCAAGATATTTATAGGCTGATACTCGTTCAATTACTTTCTCATCTAGTGTAGCAATTGGACAAGCATCTTCTATTTTCCTTGATTTAGAAAAGCACATAATTTTAGTTTTATCTGAGTTTAGTACAAGTCTCAATTTCTGCAGATTCATCTGAATAATTTTAAAAGCAGATTGCAGGTCCTCAATAGCAATTGTCAAGGCTGGTGCAGAACAATACAAAACAGTATCGATCCGCATAAAAATGACACTTTGCATTTGTTACATTTTGACTCAAGTCATTTATATAAATAGTAAATAAAATAGGACCCAAAATGGACCCCTGGGGACACCATTTTGTATAAGTAATGAGTTTGAGGACACACCATCAACACGAACACTTTGTGTTCTGCCACTCAAATAATTATCAAACCATTTGACTGCTTTTGGAGACATTCCAATATCCACCAATCTCTGAGACAGGACATAGTGGTCAATTGTGTCAAACGCCTTTGAAAGATCTAAAAACAGTGCAGCACAATATTCTTTAGAATCAATAGCACTTATAAAATCATTTAACACTTTCATAGTGGCAGTGACAGTGCTATGTTTCTTACGAAAACCCGACTGTGAATCATTTAAAATATTTTTTGTTAGTAAATAGTCTTTTAACTGGTCACTTATAAGCTCTTCTAAAACCTTGGCTAAAGCAGATAGCTTAGATATTGGCCTATAATTATTTGGGTTTGATCGGTCACCACCCTTTAATAAAGGAGTGACATATGCTGACTTCAAAACACTTGGTATTAATCCAGTTTCAATAGTCAGGTTGAAAATGTGTGTTAAAGGTTCTGCAATATGTTCAGCAGCAATATTTAAAAAGTATGGGTCCAACCCATCAGGACCAGCGGATTTCGTAATATTTAACCCTATAAGAGCATCATACACCTCCTTCATTCCAATAAGAACAAGATAAAAATCGATTGGTACATTTTCCCTAGACAAAGAGTAGTCCTCTTGTCTCCTCTGTTTTGTTGCATGCTCAAACAACAACCCAGAAGATATAAAGTGCTGATTCAGTGAATCTAGTATACTTTTCCTATCCGTAATAATTTCATCGTGTAACTTCAATATATTTGGCATGACAGTATCCCTAGAGTCAGAAGACAGTGATTTTATAACTTTCCAAAATTTTGAGGGATTAGCTGAACTATCACATATTTCATTTACATAAAAATCTGATTTTGCTTTTACTGAATTTGAGAGACACATTTGTTTCTCAGGTGCCTAAAGTTTTGCCAGTCTGAGCTATTTTTGGATTTCTTTGCAATTGACCAAGCAAGATCACGTTCATGAATTAGATCAGACAATTTCTCTGAAAACCACGGATTATCACGCCCTTTAATCTTATATTTCCTAAAAGGAGCATGCTTGTTTATAATGTCCAAAATAGTGATTTAAAATATTTCAAGCTATTTCGGATCTGGTATCAAATTCACTCTGGTCCAGTCACAAAGATTAAGATCAATAAAAAAGGCTTGTTTACAGAACAATTTCAGATTTCTCTTAATTATTATACGTGCTTTACATTTAGATATCCTGGCATCTCTCACACCAGCAATAACGCAGTGATCACTCATATCATTTGCAAAAACAGCAGTAGCTTTGTATTTCTGCGGCACATTTGTTAAAAACAAATCAAGAAGCGAAGACTTGTCCGGCTGTTTAAAATTTGGCCTAGTAGGTGAGTCTATAATTTGGGTCAGATTCGCTGAGTCACAAAAACTTTTAATTTGATCAGATGCAGATGTTAGCCAATCCCAATTTAAGTCACCCATTAAAGCCAACTCAGTATATTTTATAGAAGTCAAACAATCAGACAATGAGGACAATGTGTCCTTTGGTGCAGAAGGAGGTCTATAGCATCCCGCAACTGTCATAACATAATTTTGCGATAATTCAATTTTTAACACTAGCAATTCAAATTGTCTAGGCACAGACTTGGATAATTGTACTGATGCCTGTAAACTATTTTTTACATAGTTTGCCACTCCTCCACCTTTAGCACGACGATCAGTACAAAATAAGTTATACCCCTCCATATAAATATAACTATCAGGAGTAGACCCAGCCAAGTCTCAGATAACACCATAATATCCACATTTGTTGATTTGGCCCAAATTCTAACCATATCAATTTTTGGTAATAGACTTCTCACATTTATGTGCACAAAACCAATACCTGACCTCTTTAAAAAATCAGCAGGAGTTTGCAGTGATATCATATCTGTCACAGGACCTGGGTTAGGTTGCACATTTCCTGACATCAACAACATAAGTGTAATGATACATTTCAACACATAATGCTTTCTGCAATCTTTAGAGCACTTTTTAGAGTCCCCACTCATTGTGATTTTGGGCCAAGAGTTTTTTGATGGAATAAAAAAGTCACTTAAAAGGAGCAGGCTTAATAGATGCTTCAAATCTCCATGTTGTGAAAACAGGCTCGTGTCATACATTGTGTCATACATACAGCTCACCTGACTGCCGACTGGATCCTGTGCATAACCAGTAACCTTTGATTGTGATAACATATAAAATCTATTTAAAGAAACGTTATAGTTACTCACTGGGACCTCCTGGTGAACTTCATAGTCTGAGATTTTAGACAGACAGAGCAAAGACAGAAAGGCAAGAATCATAATCGCCATGATGGAATTTGCACACCATAAAGCAGGGTAGCCAGAGTGTGGATGATGGAATGGAGGCCAGGCTATAAATAAAACCAGTTTTTAGTTGATGTAGACCCAGGCTGTAGCTAAAGTAGACCCAGGCTGGAGTCAGCAGCAGATGGTTTGTAGTTAGAAGGCTGGTAGATGCTGGTAGATGAAAGCTGGTAGATGATGGAATGGAGGCCAGGCTGTAGATATAACCAGTTTTTAGTTTGTATAGACCCAGGCTGTAGCTGAAAAAGACCCAGGCTGGAGCTGAAGCAGAAAGCCAGGCTGTAATAAATGTAGACCCAGGCTGTAACTAGTGCAGGGAGAGTGATACCGGTTTACATCGAGAATGAACGCAGAGATCCAGACAAAATGCCTAACTCAGCCGCAGATGGTTTGTAGTTAGAAGGCCAAACAGATTTAGGCACAGCACATGGAATAGTTCTCCTGTGAAAACTTTTCAGTTGGATTGCACCAAACGCTGTTTTAAGGCAAAAAGAAATTGTTTCGAGAAGATGCCAAAATCCATTTAAAAAACAATTTAAAACGATTTAAAACAAAACAAACACTTAAAAAACAGAACAGAACAAAGGATAAGCTGCCATCTTGGAAAGTGGGCGGGGGATGAAAAAACGATGTGTAAAGTAATGGCCAATTTAACAACTTTGTTGTCATGATGATGTAATGTCAACAAACCCTAAAACACAAAAATGACTATAAAAATGACAAGTTATACAAATTTACAGCTCAAATAATACATGAGTTTTAAAAGAAGAATTAATGTAAGTGCTTTCATAAAATTGCAAGCTTCACATTTCTGTTTAAATCCTACAAAAATTAGCCACATTCATTTTCATTGTCGCCATTCACTTCCATTGTGTCTCACTCTAACCTCATCTAACCTATTTTCTTTGTTATTTTTTTTTTTGTGGTAATCAATATTATGTCATAAATACTGCCAATTGAGCTTAACCTGTGTTGAACCTGGAATATTCCTTTAAACTGTTTAATTCACCATTCTGATTGGTGCACATCTTTTGCACACTGACAGAATTTTGCCAATCAGAATGCAGTGCAGAAAAAACGTACCAGTGAGAGAAAAGAACAGAAATCAGGAAGGTGAATAAAGAAAAACAAAAAGGCATAAGAAATAACTGATGCTATCATATTTAATTTATGCAAAGACCTTCCTGAAATGTATTTTTGAACGCCAAAATTAATTTTGGAATGTAAAATGTGTGAATAAGAAAAAGCATTTACCAATTTTTTTTTTAACTCCAATTAGAAAAGAAAAAGAAGTGATGGTTTGAATGTGAATCTGTGCCAGTATGTGGGCTCCATTTGTGCCTCCCTGATCAAACGATCAACCATCCATATCTCATACACACCTAAACACAAACATACACAACCATACACATGTACACATAGATACATAATCCAAAGCGCACAGGTCCCAATCATCCCGTGATTCACCAAAAAACAGTATCGACAGCATATCATTACACACAAAAGAACAAAATTTAAATAGCTCAATACATATGCTGCATTCTGTGGCAAAGAACACTTTTCTCTTTGGCATTCTCATCTCTCCCTCCCACTCCAAGATCTCCTCCATAATGCATAATTTCCCCCACCAGACCTCCCAGTTTCTACATACAAGAGAATATCACCCCTTTCTCACTGAGTGTGAGCACAACTTGTCTCCATGCCTACCATTCTACCTTATTTGGTTTAACCTGAATGAAGTGTTCATGTACCTCAATTTCAGATAAGATTGGGCAGGAAACTGACCACAGAGGACGACTAATTTGAATGGTCAAAAGAAGTGAAAAAATAATAGTGCTTTTATTGTTTTGTCCTCTGTACATCAGTGGCTTTAATAGAGATGGATTAACAGTCATGGGGAATGTTGACTCAAGAACTAACGAAGAAGCATATAAAAACAGGGACTTCTGAGGTTTGCATGAGAGCACTTGTTGTTTTGCTGTATTGGTTTGTATTACTTTGTATTAGTTTGATTGAATCACTCTCTATTATCCTATAGTCAAATAAGTTGTTATTCATTATGACTGGCATCCTTTGACTCAAGGAAATACATGATTGATTTATTGTTTAACAACACCCATTAATAGTAAAGTAAAGTATGAATTATAGGTGCATGTAAAACAAGTGAAAACTAGGGCATTATTTTATTATTTATTTATTTATTGTAACTTGGTAGTACCATGTTATTCTTTAAAAATATACGTCAAAAGTTTGGATACACATGACTTAATTCATGATTCACAAGATGCTAAAAACCTTATGATCTAAATGCTTGTGCTTTGATGCTTAAAATTAGTTTTGTAGACAAATATAAAATTGTGCCTTTATAAATTGCAAATGTATGAATCTTTACAAAACAAAATAATTCCCATTGAAATGAATTGCCATTTGTGTTATTTGATCATTTGATGACATTACCATTATTCAAATGTTTTTTTAAATAGTCCACATGACAATTTATAGTAGTTCTTACGAGATTATAAGATATCCTCTGACTTAGCTCAGTTTTATTCCCATAGAGACCAACAAATAAAAAAACATAAACATTTTGTGTACTGTACAGGCATCAAATTTGAACTAACTTTTATTATTATTTATTTTTCTCTAAAATAGTAAAAGTTGTATGTTATTGCACAAGCCAACTTGGATGATTTCTTAGGCTTTCAAAATCTCATAATATCATCACTGGTTGTCATGAGACCAGTTTGGTAATAATGGTAGTAATAAAGAATCAGTTTGAATATCAAAACTTATAACTGTATATGTACCTTGGAGTTGTGTAAATACTACAGTACATTAAAACAGTGATCATTCAGGACCATGGGATACACAAAAATGCCATGATATTACCATCATATACCATCGCCATACCATGGTACCACCACAAATTCCTTTTTTTGTAAATTAAGATTCTGATTCAAAAAAGAAAATCTACCATAAATTTTGAAAACTAATTAAGGTCTATATTATTTGCTATGTCCAAATCATACTTCTCCTAATGGCCAGTTAAGCTCAACCCAAATATTTAATTTCAAAATGTGACATAACACAAAAACCACACATCTTTCTCTTGTTGGGCATTTTGTTGGGCTGAACGATCAATCGAAATAAAATCAAAATCAAGATATGGCCTTGTGAGATTATTAAACCGCAAAAGAATTAAACAGTCGACATGCGCTGCTCCTGAGCAGCTCTGTTCTGAGCATACATGAGTCATATCATATACAATGGATTCAGAGTGGTTCTGTGCTCGCTCGAATCTCATCATGAATTTCAGCTTGGTAAATTACGCTAAGTGTGTTATAAGTCCAAATTCACTTTTATTGGCTGCAATCATTTACAATACCAATTTAAAATAACCCTATGACACCAGGTTTTTGTGGACAGAAGAGATGGGAGCATTTCACCATATCTGGAACGTGGCACTCATTCAAAGTCTGTTATTAATTCAACTTCGAAAGTTTCTGCAGTTTTCCGCCTGCTGCAAGAGCTAAATTCTGTAGGAAACACTTTGTCTCATTAATCTCTCAAGGATGGATGATTGTGCCACCATTGGTGCCCCTCCTCCTCCCTCAAAACAAAGAGCGAGACTTGGGGGTAAAGGACAAAATCTCTTGTCTAGGGGTCACAATGGTGACTATGTATGGGGTCAGGGTTATGACCTGCACCACAGATAATGGCTACGGAGGAGAAAAAGGTCGGGGTGATATAGGAAAGATCCTTTCATTGCAAGAAATTCTCTCACATACAGCAGAGAGTCCAAGTGTTTGCACAGCAATGGTTGCCAGGCAGATTGGAAGGCTTGATACTGACTAGGAAAATCTTCCTGATGGGGGAATTTAATCCCCAGTGGCAAAGTATGTTCACATGTTCAATCATTCCTGCACTCTCGCTCTCTCTCTCTCTCTCTCTCTCTCTCTCTCTCTCTCTCTCTCTCTCTCTCTCTCTCTCTCCCCTTTTGTAGGTGTTGTAATTCCTGATCACAATTTCCTCCTTTTAGAAACAGAATCATAGGTGCACTAAGGAGGGGCATTGCCTCATACTTTCTTCATCCTGAATCATGAAAGTACAAAATTAATTAGAGCAATTGGTGCAATGCAGAGCCACAAATCACAAATTGCATCCACACACTTACTGCTATTGTTCCACCACTCAGGAAAATTGAATAACAAAACACTTGAGGCCTGATTATCACAAGCAGCAAAGATGAACTGAAATGTTTTACATTTGTAGTTTTAGCACAATAATCTGTAATGATGCATTTTAGTATAATAATTATTTAATAGATTTATTGTGTTAATGGTCTATACTTTTAACATAAAATAAATAAATCACTGTATTTTACAGTATTATAATATACAACCTAATCTATTTTTAATAAAAGAAAAATATAGTTAGATTTGTTTTAATTTGCTTTTATGGATAAAAAAAAAAAAAACAATAACATTTGAAGAGACACTTTAGCAAACTAGCCCTTTTAATAGAAGACCAAGAGAGATGTAATTTGAAGTTGAACTATTTAATTTCCTAATGTCCAAGATACTTTCCTGGAATCTCCTCCTCTCTCTCAAAGGAGGTAGTGTCCTCTCCACATCACGTCAAAAAGCTAATTCACTGGAACTGCATCACTGACTTGCAGTTTAAATATTAAGCAGCTCTGCCTGGTAACCAAATATATGCATACAGTATGAACATTTCTAAGTACCTTAAGTACATTTCTACCTGATCTGATCCTTTTATAGGCGTAACCCAACATATTCACATTTATGCAATAACACTAACCAACTTCTTTGACTTGAATGATACTGGTTAATTTTGAAACATATTTGATTTATAGCATATTTAATTCTCTCTTTTACTTTTTAAACGTTTATGCAAGATGTTTATTCAACGTGTATAACTTTCTAGTATAATGTGGTCTCTTATCTTTTAGCAGATATATCTTTTATGCATGCTGCAGGAAGTCCTTCCAGTCCAGTCCAAATTGAATATTTCATAGAATGTTCCAGGCCCTCGGCTTAGGTTGTGAGTAGGTCATTTTTTAGCCTATAAAATTTACAACATCTATGAGTCATGCAATTGGTTAAAATTAGTTATCATTTATGTAGCCAAGTGGATAAATATTGTTTAATTTAACTCAAGTCATAAATTGGACACTGTTCTTTAAGACTGGACTTTTGTGGCACCGGCGTTTTGTGACACCTGAGTTTTGTGACACCAGCTTTCCGGCACACTCTCGTGTTGGAGATGTGAGAATATGCATCGTGCAAGAGAGCTCCCCGTTTTTTTCATTGGTTCAGAATTCTTTTGGTAAATATCCAATTTCACACATGAATGAATAACATATGTGTTCAGAAGAATTGTATGCTAAAACTGAGTTTTTGTTATGGATCATTTTTGAAGGAAGCATATGGATTGCATGTGTGGAGTTTGACCACGTTTGCGGCACATGTGAGGACGGGGTATGCAAATTTAGTATTAATCATATCTTATTTAATGATTTATATCCCAGAGTGTTTTCTAAATAAGTGTAATATGCGTTATATGTGAAAACATGTGTAATGAGAAATGAAAGCGTAAGGTAGTCCTCGCAGGGAGATTCCTAGTAGCTCCATACCTTTCAATTCATTGAGGTATCTCATCCAATCATAATCCAGCCTCTGCTTAATAAGCTCCAGCTGTTGTTCATCTCTCGTTATGTCGCAGTTTGTTTTCACACATGTGAGCGGAACACATGCTATAACCTGCTGTTGTAACCACCAGAGCAATGCAAGTGCGCACATAAAGTATGTACAACAGGACCATGCATTGGCCATGCGTTGGCCAAGCGCTCATGTCTGCGTTTCCGTATTTGCTTGAAGTATGTTTTGGCCTTTAGTCCACATTCTTTCTCATCTGTTTTCAACATTGTTTTCATGTTGAAATTCTTATATTGGTCATCAGCATGCATGCATGTTGATTTATGCATAAGTTTTCAGTGTATGATATGATTAATAATAAATAGATCAATTGTCACACATTATACATACGTTTCTGCATATACATTCCCCTGGAGCAGATAGGTTCAAGGGCCTTGCTCAAGGGTGGTGTCTTGGTGGTCAACAGTGGTGTCTTGGTGGTGTTGGGGCTTGAATCCCTGACCTTCTGGTCAGTAACCAGAGCCTTAACCGCTGTGCCACCACTGCCCAACATGTCCTATAATGCCCTATAATATCTTATAGTATGTGTTTTCTGTCGGTTGCTCCTCACACAAACCACAAACGCTTATGTCTGGAACGCAGCTGGATCCCACAATCAAGATATTTAAGTTCAGTTTCCTTTATTTTGGGGGAACAAATGTCATGCATCTAGCTGGTGGCTGATGGGTTTTAGGTTCCCATGTTTATCATTCACTCTTCATTATTTTCATCAGCAGTAAATGCTTGTCAAGTGACTATGTCTCACTTTTACTATATTGGCGTTGCTTCCATTTTCCTGTTGGATGTTAGCTCACATCCTTCCTGCCAGATTGTGGCACCGTTACACGTGGGTAACAAAGTTCATGTTGTTTACTATCAGTAGCATAAGTGTGCCAGGCTATTACATTCCTGCATTTGAGCAATCAAGTTTAGGTTCATGCACGTTATTTATGTATGCATCTCTAGTAGCCATAGTCCATTTTTCTCTATTAAACATAAACATGTTCTTCATAGTTCATATTTCATAGTATTTTTCTGTGGCTGTGTTCTTTTATTGGACTGTCTTATGTATCTGTCTTAGCAATTCCAGCTAGGCTTGTTGTTTTAAGTCACATTAATCATAACTCTTCCTTCGATTCATAATGGGTCTATCACAGTTCTCATTAAGGGGAGTTTCGTCTTTCATCGCAATTCCATGGAAATGTCAACCATACCATGGAAAAATGCCAATTTTAATCTTATTTTAATTCATTATGCAGCCTTGATGGACATCATAACAATGTTTCAGGGGTCGATGTCTGTAGGTTTCAAGGCATATTTGATGATTTGTCCTTATGATGTAAGTGCTGCTTTCACAACTGTAACGTTTGTAATGAAGAGATGATGTTTTTTTCCCCATTTATGTGAAAATGACAATGAGTGGATGTTGGATATTGCATGATCGTGGCAATGCCAATCCCTTTTGCTTTCTGTGGCGGTTGTTATTTCTGGATTGTGCATTTTGGTTCACAGGATTTTTTACATATGGTGTGGTCAGCAGACACTTACAATATATATATATCTGTTGTATTGTCTCTGCATGTGTATATGATTATCCATTCAAATGGTTTGATATACTGGCAATTACTTCTTTATATTTGAAGTTAAATTTCACATTTTCACTGAAAATGTCACATCCATAATTGTGGAAGCGCCCAGCACTCAATGCATTTCACTGTTTAAAAACAAAAAACAAACATAAAAAAACTGTTCAAGTGAGCTTACAATATACAGTGTTGGGTGTAGTGCATTACTATGTAATTAATTACTGTAATTAAATAAATTTTTCATTGGAAAAAGTAAAGTAAGGGATTATTACTGGCGTCCTTTGACTCAATTTTAAAGAATAACATGGTACTACCTAAACTAATGTTTAGACAAAGAACCATTCTATATTACATTTACAATTACGTGTTTGGCAGACACTTTTATCCAAAGCGACTTACAGTTCCCCCTGAGCAACCTGGAGTTAAGTGCCTTGCTCAAGGACACAATGGTGGTGGCTGTGGGGATCGAACCAATGACCTTCTGATTTTTCATCTGGTCATGGTTGATAAGGGTTTTAGAATGTAATTAGTAATAAGTAATGCAAATACTTTTCAGACAGATTAATTAGTAAAGTAATCTAAATACACTGTAGTAGATGTATTTGTATGGCCTGGAGCTGACTCTGGTATGGCTGTGACATGGCCTGGAGCTGACTCTGGTGTGGCTGTGAAATTACTAGACATGACTCTCTCTCACTCTCTCTCTCTCTCTCTCTCTGTCTCTCTCTCTCTCTTTCAAAAGGCTCACTATTTCATAAAGCACTCTGCACTTCTCAGGGTATGGCACGTTTAGTGCTAGTTTTTTAGAGGTCTAGTTGCAATGTCATATCCAGGGTTATGTTCATAATCTTTTACAAATTATTCTTCTTTCAGATTTGTTCCTGCTTCTGAAGATCATGTCTGTGTTCTCAGTTGTACTAGTTCTCTTCTTTTGGGGATATACTGTAGTTGAAATTAGGTTCAAATTTCCTTTTGGTGATAAGCTCCTCTTTCTGGCAGGATCTAATGGTTCAAGTGATAAATCAGAGTGCTGAACCATGGGACGGGGCTTGCACCAAGGGAAATTATTCTATCACTACTTAGTGATTAATTCTCATTGATATGAGTCTTCCTGAGAGAAATGGAAATGTAAGCGGTAGTTCTCGCAGAGAGACTCCTAGTAGTTCCATGCCTTTCAATCAATTCAGGTACCTCATCCAATCATAATCCAGCCTCTGCTTTATAAGCTCCAGCTGTTGTTTATCT
Source organism: Xyrauchen texanus (assembly GCF_025860055.1). Classification (NCBI taxonomy): domain Eukaryota; kingdom Metazoa; phylum Chordata; class Actinopteri; order Cypriniformes; family Catostomidae; genus Xyrauchen; species Xyrauchen texanus. The sequence continues at coordinate 36,169,431 of NC_068288.1, forward strand.
CTCATTATGTCGCAGTTTGTTATTTATCCCCCTCCACCCCATCACCTCCAGTTTGGGTCTTGTCCTGCCAGGGGGTAAGCTCCTCTCCCCTGCCGTCATTTCCTTCCGGCAGGATCTGACGGTTCGAGTGATAAACCTGAGTGCTGAACTGTGGGACGTGGCTTGTGCCAAGGGAATTATTCTATCACTACTTAGTGATCAATTCTCATTCATATGAGTCTTTTTGATAGAATGATATTGTTTTAATCTGCAATACATGTCCTTAAAGACAGGTTAAAAAAAGTTAAATACTGTGAGTGTTTAAGTATGTGTCAAATGCAAATGCTTTCAAATGCTTTGAGTGGTTTGAGCTAGTACTTATATGCATAAAATGCTGTGAATGATAGAAGCATATATTAAGATGTGGTAAGCTGAGGTCTATGGGTAAGATAATGCCCTGTTTTTCCTTTGATTTGGACATTAGCCTCTACTGTATTTAAATACCATATTTCAGTTTCTGTATTTTCTTTATTTTTAATTTTTGAATACAATACAGTCCAATTGACCATTGTTTTTTTTCTCTCTCTATTTTTTCAAACAGCCATAAGAATAAAAAACCTCAAAAGATATTTTTGTATCCTGTGGTGATTATTTTCACCCCACCGGCTACATTTATAATAGCAATGAAGCATATGTGATGAGCGATGCAGATAAGCACTTGAGTATAGGCATACTGTAGGATAGGCTATTTTCAGTATTTGTTTTGATAATTGTTTTTCTCTCAGGATTTCAGCACCATGGGTAATGGCAGAACGCTACAGTAATACAATCAAATTGTGAAGAATTTAGTTCAGTGGCTTACTACAGTCTGTGTTTGAAAGAGGGCAAGAGAGGAAAAAGAAAAAGCATCAAAAGAGAACTCAACCATTCCAAAAAAAAAAATTCTCTAATCCTATATCAAAACACATTAGGCTTCAAATCTGATTGTGTGCCACTTTCTACTACTTATAACCCCACCCGCCCAAACACAAAACTGATGTGTAAACATCACATTAATCTGTATAATCCAGTGCATTGAGAGATTATTTTTGGATAGTGCCTAGCATTTCATCTTTTAACTATGGAACGTTTGTTCATCTCAGCAACAAAAATAAAGTCTCCACCATTCAACACAATAATTAAAGGGGTAATTACATGCCTTGTTTTATTTTTAATATGTTCCTTGAAGTTCACTTATAATATTAGTAACATTTTTTGTCATATATTTGTAAAATAAAATTATAATTAAATTAATTAATTAACTCTCATTGTGATCCTAAACGCTTGGTTTTGGTGCTGCTTCTCCTTTAAGACTTGACAGTAAATGCCCACTTTAATGATTGGCTCTAAAGTGTCACGGTCCTGAGGGGTTTTCCAGAAAGCAGGTTAAGAGTCTTACCCAGGTAAGTTTACTCAGAGTAAGCAGATAACCTCAGCTTTCGGTTACGTAACTAGCCATAGCAACTTACTCACTGAACATAACCTGCTCCAGTGTAGGTTATGTTCCAGAGTACGTTTATTTCAGGTAGATTTTGTACGTTCCAGATGTTTGCCGTGCATGCGTGCCCTTCTGATAGTGACACAGTGGCCGTGGAAGTTCACATTATGCACAGTATTATACTTTTAAAGCAATATTATGGTAAACTGCAATCTTTACCTCACAAATCTTCTATTCTCTGGCATTTCCAGTCTCAAATACCACAAATTTGAATTCAAAAGTGAACAAATTGTGTTCATTGTGCTTTATCTTTTAATGGGAAGTTTTTATTACTGTAAAACATTTTTTTTATATAGAACACATTGGAAAATGACTCCACACTATTCACTATAAAGACAGGGCTTTATGTATTTATATTTAGCCCTTCTAATAAAAAATTTAATGAATAAGACATTTCATAGAATAAAATTATTATAGCACCCACATTCTATTAACAGTTCCTTCAGTCAATGAATATTTATTTATTTATAAAATGACATTCCATAGTATCAATATGCAGGTAACGTCTGCCAATTAAAAGCTTAAGCAATTAATCACTAGTTATTCTTCTTTACTAACTAGATAATATGTGATCATTTCATGAACCAAAGATATAGCATAGAGGTTAGAGATTTTATTTCTTATCAGTTTAATTCATGTACTATAAATGCACACATTCCCAGACTTGTTCATTGTACTCTATTGTCTGAAAAATAAAAGAGACTTGCTTTTATTTAGTCACCTACAGTGCCCTCCTTTAGAAGGTCAAGTGATTCAATTATGCTCAGCCTCCTCTACTCCATCAGAAGCTGTACATGGTCCTTCTCTAAATTACATTTTTATCCTGCCTTTCAATAGGGACCTTTTACAGCTTTCTATTAACATGGAGGAGATGAGTTACTTTTCCCTAATGCGGAAATCATGAACATCTATAATGTATAATCAGACATATGATCTTCAATTAAAACAGCATCATTTCATTCAGTACCACGTTTCTGGAGGCAGATGGACCATAATGTACATGAGAATGCCCAGCCATTGTCTTTTAAGGACAAGACAGTGAGTAAGTTTTAATGCCACATCAAAAAAGAAAAGGACATGTAACTCCTATCATTGTCCACCTCTGTTACAGCAGATCTTCATCTTATAATGCACATGAATAATCATGTGTGGCCTACTGAAAAACATTACATTAAATCTATGGGAAATGATGACAACTTTGGGAGATCCAACAAATGTAAGAGGGTTTATTAATACAATGACACTAATGGCAACTGTGGAAAATGGAAGATGATTTGATCAAAAAAAGTTTACAACATTTGAAGTTTATGCTCTAAAGTTAATCAGAAAAATATTATTTCGACGCTTGTGAAATTTTAGCGATAATTTGCGTTTCCATCAGCTTTATATTGATGCGCTAAATTTTTTCCGCAAAAAACCTTGGACGGAAACATAGTTATTGACAATATCTATTTGTACTCACCGCGTACGTGCGTTAATTATGGGTTACCAATAGGAGTTTGATTAAACTCACAGGTGTTCTGGAACCGGAATACAGTAGGCAATGTTTGGGTTAATCAACCTAGAGTTCAGGGTTTAGGTCTTGGTTGTTTAACCTTGTTTTCAATGAGTCAGTAGTGCTGCAACCACAAGGGGGTGCTGCTTACGGATGTTAGTGGCACACGAACTTTCAGCTATCAGAAGCTGTCAAGCCACACCTTAGATAAGAAACTAATTTGTGTCTTATCTTCTTTTCTCCTGAATTTCTCAGGTATGTTCCTTGTCAAAATTGTAAAATACAACATTTCTCATGTCAAAACATGTTAATCTTCATCTTCTTTGGGTTTCATGTGAAAGAATTCTTTAGCGTAAAAGGTATGTAGATATTTGTAAAGTTTGAGTTTCCCCATTGTAATGAGTGTAACAGAGCAATTGTAACCAAGGATGGATTAAGAACTGAGAGGCCCATGGCCCAGTTTTTTTGTGGGCCATTTATTCTTGTAAAAAGTACCCAAACTGCATAACAAAAATTGACAAACCATATAGCCTTATAATCATGAATTTATTGGATTTACAGTTAAAGTCAGAAGTTTACATACACTTAGGTTGAAGTCATTAAAACTCAAGTTATAGTTTTGGCAAGTTGTTTAGGACATCAGCTTTGTGCATGACACAAGTAATATTTCCAACAATTGTTAACAGATATATTGTTTCACTTTTAATTGACTATATCACAATTCCAGTCAGTCAGAAATGTACATACACTATGCTAACTGTGCCTTTAAGCAGCTTGGAAAATTCCAGAAAATTATGTCAAGCCTTTAGACAATTAGCCAATAAGCCTCTGATAGGAGGTGTACTAAATTGGAGGTTTACCAGTGGATGTTTTTAAGGCCTATCTAAAAACATAGTGCCTCTTTGCGTGACATCATGGGAAAATCAAAAGAAATCAGCCAGGGTGCCTGGATAGCTCAGTGAGTATTTACGCTGACTACCACCCCTGGAGTCGTGAGTTCACATCCAGGGTGTACTGAGTGACTCCAGCCAGGTCTCCTAAGCAACCAAATTGGCCCAGTTGCTAGGGAGGGTAGAGTCACATGGGGTAACCTCCTTGTAGTCGCAATTAGTGGTTCTTGCTCTCAATGGGGCACTTGGAAAGTTGCGTGTGGCTTGCAAAGGGTAGCACGATCCTCCACATGTGGAGTCTCCGCAGTGTCATGCTCAACGAGCCACATGATAAAATGCACGGATTGATGGTCTCAGAAGTGGAAGCAACTGAGACTTGTCCTCCACCACCCAGATTGAGGTGAGTAACCATGCCACCATGAGGACCTACTAAGTAGTGGAAATTGGACATTCAAATTTGGGAGAAAAAGGGGATAATAAAAAGAAATCAGCCAAGACCTCAGAAAACAAATTGTGGACCTCCACAAGTCTGGTTCATCCTTGAGAGCAATTTCCAAATGCCTGAATGTACCACGTTCATCTGTGCAAACAATAGTATGCAAGTATAAACATCATGGGACCACACAGCCATCATACCACTCTGTCTCCTAGAGATGAAAGTAGTTTGGTTTAAAAAGTGCAAATCAATCCCAGAACAACAGCAAAGGACCTTGTGAAGATGCTGGAGGAAACAGATAGACAAGTATCTATATCCACAGTAAAACAAGTCCTATATCGACATAACCTGAAAGGCAGCTCAGCAAGGAAGAAGCTGATGCTCTAAAACCACCATAAAAAGCCAGACTACAGTTTGCAATTGCACAAAAATGTAACTTTCTAGATTGAAAGACTGAAAAAAATAACTCCATCGCAATCATGAAGGATGGGGGTTGCAGCAGCATGTTGTGGGGGTGCTTTGCTGCAGGAGGGACTGGTGCACTTCACAAAATAGGTTGCATCATGAGGAAGGAAAATTATGTGGATATATCGAAGCAAAATCTCAAGACATCAATCATGAAGTTAAAGCTTGGTCGCAAATGGGTCTTCCAAATGGACAATGACCCCAAGCATACCTCCAAAGTTGTGGTAAAATGGCTTATGGACAAGAAAGTAAAGGTATTGGAGTGGCCATCACAAAGCCCTGACCTCAGTCCGATAGAAAATGTGTGGGCAGAACTGGAAAAGCATGTGCAAGCAAGGAGGCCAACAAACCTGACTCAGTAACACCATTTCTGTCTGGAGGAATGGGCCAAAGAAGCTTGTGGAAGGCTACCCAAAACATTTGACCCAAGTTAAGCAATTTAAAGGCAGTGCTACCAAATACTAATGGGAATGTGTGATGAAAGTAATAAAATCTCAAGTAAATAATTCTCTCTACTATTATTCTGTCATTTCACATTCTTAAAATAAAGCAGTGATCCTAACTGACCTTAGACAGGGAAAGTTTTCTACGAATAAAAAATGATTTTGAATGAGTTTAAATGTATTTTGCTATGATGTATGTAAACTTGACTTCAGCTGTATATTTTATCTGTCATATTGTTTGTTTCTAACTCCTTTTTTGTTGCTATAGACCCTCAATGGCTTCAGATTCACATATTCATTAATGACAGTATCAGAGCGCATTCTGTCTGCTCGTACGAGTAATAGATCATAATGTTCTACCACTGTTCAAACGCTCCTCAGATCACTTCATTCCAATGCTTCAAAAGCATATATGTGTTCCAACTAAAAAGACTAAATATAAAATCAGACAAATTACTATAAAATGCAAAGTAATCTCTTCCGTTATTAAAATACTTTTGAATGTAACTGTGTTCTGATTACCAATGATTTTAATTTTAACTGTAGTGGAATACAGTTACTCATATTTTGTATTTTAAATACATAATCTCGTTACATGTATTCCATTACTTCCCCTGTGCGTCTTTAATAGGTATGTGCATGGTATTCAAATACTAAAATCACTATTTGCTTATTCTGCATGAGGTTTTCATCCCGATCTGAGTCTGACATTACCCGACAAACCTACAGGTTTTTGGGCCAGGTTTGGGTCAGTTTTTCCAAGTAGGCTATTGGGCGAATTACGGGCTGTTCACAAGTGCGTTGAGGCCATGTAAACACACACTAGATGGACATCTTTGATTGTTGTACCACAACTCACTGTAAAGTATAAAATAACGTTATTATTATAAACGCATCTCATACATCAGTGTATATGCTAAAAGGTAAGCTTTAATAATTTTTAATTTCCTTTTATTTCTTAATTGTCTTGTTAAATGTTGACCAGGTGTGTTCAGTCCAGTTCTAGAGAACCACTAACATTGCATATATTTTAGATGGCACCCATATTTTATGTCGAAGCCTGTCCTGATGAGCTAGTTGGATCAGGTGTGTAAAATAAGAGAGACATCTAAATGTGCTGTGTTCTGTGGAGAAAATATAGAAAATGGTCTGATGAAAAAAGGGCCATGATCGTTTATAATACCACCTGCAGAGCTGAGGGTACCCAGGAGCAAGATTGAAAACCCCTGGTCTAAAGTGGTTGTTAAAGACTATAAAATTAAAAGGCCACTGAAAAAGCTTTATTGAAGAGAAAAACCGCCTAAATTAAAAGCGAATAAATACATTTCCAAAAAAAAAAAAAAAAAAAAAAATATATATATATATATATATATATATATATATATATATATATATTTTACATATAAATAAATGTATTTTCAGGACCCAGGTAGAAGCATTGACCAGACCAGACAGGTTATATAATCTGTTGCTTGGTAAATTACTTTGGAGAGGAGGAGAAAGATCTCTTCCAAAAGTACGATGTAAGTACCCGAAACTATTATGAACATTTATGATGCTTTCCACACACACGCAACGCACGCATGCACGCACAAATGCATTAGTACTTTTGTCTATTTTAAAACAAAAACAGGACAAGTATCTCTTTGTGTGTCACATCTTCTGCTGTCTCTTCTCCCATCCGGTTCACACGATCCTCATCCCCTGAATACTAATCCCTCACTGGACTACAACCCCCATCATGCATTGCCTCCCATCATTTTCTCTCACACCTGTTCATTATTTGCTCATTATATGTGTATTTAAGCCCTGAGGTTCTACCATTCTGTGCAAAGTCTTGCCAGTTCTCTCTCAGTCTGCAATTCTAAGCATTTTTCCTGTTTGCCTTTTTGGATTTTTGACCTTTGCCAGTTTATCGTGGTTATTGCCTCTGTGTTTCCCCTTTTGGATTTGTCTGCCTTTCTATACTGTTTTCTGGATTTTCGACCCTTTACCTGTTTGACTACTCTATTAAATCTGTATATGGATCCTACATCTGCCTCTCAGTCTGGTTTGTCACACTGTGAAACACAAAAGGATGTGATAGGAACAATACACTAGTAATAAATTAGTGTTCATTTTTACAGCCAGGTTACTTTAACAAAACTTTATCTGATTAATTTTGTGCACCCCCCTCATAAGAGTTGCATTGCGACAGCCAGTCAGAATGGATTTTAAGAATGTAGTCGAAGAGTCACAATGTTTACACTTTTCAGAGGAATCAGACAACATATGGTTTACTAATAGTTGTCTTAGAATATTAAAATGAGATACAAGTATTTTAAAAGAAACAAATATGTGCAACACTTTTAAAATGCTGACATGCTAGAAATACTTGCAACATGAGAAGTATCAAATGCTTGTGTGTTTGTGCTATAGTGCTCTAATACAGAGGTTCAGCAAGATCTCATGCAGCACTTTGGGCGAGCAGGAGGACTTCAGTATCATCTTGGAGGGGGTCCAAGTCTTGACCGTGTTGGAAAATATGGCTAAAGCTTGTGCGATCCTTCTAGAACTCATATATGCCCTAAACCTCAGCTATCCTAAACAACTGTGGTACATACATTTGAGGCCTTTCAGAAGATCTTATTAGAATTGTATGTATGTAAGTTATCCACCAAATTGCAAGTAAAAACTAACTTATTTGATAGAGTTTTGCAAGCAAAGCCTTTTCTTTGTTTTTCTGGACCAGGTTTGGTCCAGAATGAACTGAATGGAGGGATTTGTTCTTAAAGTTCAACATTAATACAAGCTTATAGCAACCATAACAGTCATTGGATTTGCAAGACAAGTTGTTTACCAAGTTTTATTCCAGAATAATTTTTTACAAAAACAACTCTGTTTAGAGACATGTTCTTGGAGAATGTTATAAGTTTTACAGCATGTGTAGGTATAGTCCAGTCCAGTTAGCCAAGTGTCATGTATGTCATTTTCAACACACTCTCATGCCGAAATTGTCAGGATTCATATAACTTTTCTAAATGTGGCTAATTTGTATGATATCGTGCAACTGCACTCATTTGAATTCCTATGACTTTCACTACAGTCAATGACGTCGCTGGACATCTTTTCCATCTAATACGTGACACTTGCTTCTGTCACACAACAGCTTCCTATCAAGTTTACACAAGATTTAGATTAGATATGGGGTTTGTGTAAGGGCATAATATTAATAAGCATGTGCTTAATGCCTCGTGTGTGGAACTCGTGCTTACTTTCGCATTAGACATCGGGAATTTGCACGTAATGAAGTCGTACGAGTTTATGCGAACAGCATCGTCCGAGACCATACAAAATAGCCAACTTGAAAATTATGTACGGATTTTCATGAGATCGGGTTGGCATTTTTGTTTTTGGAAAAGATTTACAGCTTTAGATTTTACCTTGTCTTTAATTTCTAGCAGCTTTATATCATGGATGTTGTGGCATCGTGAGAGGGTGTGTCATAGACGGGAGGTGTGTGCCGTCTGGCTGGCTGCAGCACTGAGACTACAAACCAAGATGGCTGCCCGAATCCGAACTACAGTTCCCATGTTCCTCAGCGGGAGGGTAAACACAACAGTTGTGAATGAAGAAGAGCTGTTGATGAGCTAGGAGACAAAAGTGTAAGTTCCCTTATCAAAAGCTGCACTTAATGCTGCCCTTGATTCAGCAATTTGGGAACGTCTTTTAGGAGTGACCAGCTGTGAATATGTGTGCAACACGTCAATAGAATTTACTAGAATTTATAGTCTCTGTTGGTGACATCATCAGAATGCACCATTACCAGGGCTATAAATAGATATGCCACAGGTGCATCGTCAGGTCTTTTGTCTTCAGACCACTCTGTGATGTGTTGTGCTTCTCAAGCCCCTCAAACTCTGTATTTCCTCTGATAGGAGTTAGATTTGTCAGGCAGTGTGCAGAAATCTTTTTCTTTTTTTTCTTCTTCTATCACTTTAGAGTGAAATACAAAGAGAAAATTAGCGATAAACAAATCAAATGGCGTGTTTCCCCATTTACTCCATATGGCTGAATCGGACACACACCAGTTTTGTTTTGTTTGTTTGGGGGAAGAACACGCTACTCTTGCGTTGGAGCGAGGCAGGTGTGAGCATTGTGAGCTGCTCACAGTGAAGATGCTGCGTACTCATCTCACTTATTTCAAAGAGCCAGTCCCCATCATTTCGTCGTGGGCCTCACATATGGATCTGGCTGAGGAGCGAGAGACGGGTTCGTCCCTATCACTCGCTCTCTCTGCAGATCCAAGTGGTCCCTCGCAATGATCTCGAAGCATGCCTCGGCGCCTCTTCAGTTCTTGAGAGGGACGATGAATCTCTTGGGACTGCAGAGTTAAATTGCTCGAGGTGGTTACTCGTGCGGTGCCCAGATTACAATTAGACTGGCCACATGAACAAGAGACCCCAAAACGTTCAAAATTAGAAGACAGATTTCTGTCTGGTGGCTGGGGAAAGGGAACTCAAAATCAATCTCTCCCCTTCTTTGATGACCTCCATGATGTGTTGACTCGTTCATGGGGGAAACATTATACTTCCCATATCTTTGTGCCCTCGACGTTGACATATTCGACTATTGTGGGTGCTAAGGCTCGGGGGTATACGGTGATGCCACGGGTAGAAGAGACGCTCGCGGGCTATCTCTCGTCTGGTTCGGCATCATCATTAAAAGGACCAACTCTCCCCACAATGCCGTGTAGGACTACCTCAACGCTTGTGGGGAAGGCATTTCAAGCAGCAGTTCAGGCTGGTGCCGCCATACACACCGTGGCGGTATTACAGGCGTACCAGACTGATTTATTAAAGGACCTTAGTGCGGAGTGTACTATCGTTGAGGAAGCATTTCTAGAGCTCGAGCCACAGCTTCATCTGTCCATGCGACCAAGCAGATGGCTCACGCTATCGGCCGTTCAGTGGCTGCTTTGGTCAGCACGGAGAGGCATCTGTGTCTAAGCCTTTCAGGCATTAAGGCTAAGGACTATGTTTTCCTTCTTGATGCCCCGATCTCACCTTCTGGCCTATTCGTTAACTCGATGAATATGGTCATTACCAGGTTTCGGGAGGTTTAAAGAAACAAGGAAGCCTTTGTACAATTCCTTCCTCACTACACTCAGAGGGAGGGGCTGCCGTCCACCCAGCCTCCCCCAGGTCTTTCTAGAAGGGAAGGAGTGTGGCGAGTCATGCTCCCCCTCGCAAAGATATGGGGATCGTCTCGTCGCCCTCAGCAGCCTCCAAAGCAAGACCTCAGGACCATTATTACCAGAAAGAGAAAGTCCTGGTGGTCCTGCGCCCAGCCTCTCTATTCCCACCGCCTCTGGTGTTTCAGGAGCTAGCTGTTTCCAGCGAAATGTTGGGTGTTCCGTTGCTTCCTGTTTTCGCCCAGGATGTTGAACATTTGACATTCCCTCAAGGGGAAGTATCAAAATTGTTACCCATTTCAGAGAATCTTGCAGCATGGAAACTACTGCCGGGTATTTCTATATGGTCCTAAGGACAGTAGAGAAAGGCTACAGAATTAAATGCGTTCGCCGTACTCCGTGTTTCAACGGCGTGGTTCCCACTACCGTGAAACCGGAACAAGCACATTTACTGTCTCAAAAACTGCAAAATCTCCTAGTCATAGGGGCCATAGAACATGTTCCCCTTCTAGGGAGAGTGTCAGGTTACTACAGCAGATACTTCCTGGTTCCCAAGAAGGAAGGGGATTGCGTCCGATCTTAGATCTTTGAGGCTTGAACCGCTCGGTCTAGGTGCTCAGATTCAAGATGTTAACTGTCAGAACAGTCATGTCATAAATTCAACATCGTGATTGGTTAGTCACGATCGATCTCATGGTCGCATATTTTCATATAGACATTCTGCCACAACACAGGAAGTTCCTGAGGTTCGCTTTTGGGGCAAAGCTTTCCAATATCAGGTTCTTCCATTCGGCCTAGCTTTTTTACAAATGTGATGATTATTCACATATAACAATGGTAATAACAGAAAAATAAAATGTTTTTGCGTATACTTGTTGTCTATTTGTACTGTATGGCTTTTGTCCTATGTGAAAAACAGGTGTGGGGACGGAAGCGGTTGGGATGAAAATCACTGGGACCAGAGAGCGGGTGAACATGAAGTAAAATTCAGTGGAAGCATTCAGGTGAAGAAACTTGCGGGATTGGTTGGGAGTTGGATGGAAAAAACAGTCGAGTGCAGACCTCTAAAACCCAATTCCAAATACCACAATTAACATTGTGTTCAAATATAAAAAACATATGGTGTTCGAATTTGTAGGATTGTTAATGCCACAGGAGATCCTGTCATTCTTTATGCATACATTAAATAAACAACAAAATGCATCTAAAGAACACATCCCACATATCCATGGATTAGGAAAAATTTGATTTAGGATTGCAAAGACAACCTAGGATCAGTTCCTTCTCTTCAAGCCAACTCAAACTATGGATTCATCATAGCACTAAATATTTTATATATAACATGAAAGAGTATAGTCACAATGTCTGGGGCTACCAGTTTATAAACCATGTATTCCCTATCCTAGAACTATACAACTAGATCATTCAGAATACATTTATAGTACACATAAGGCACTCAGTACAATGTAACTCTTCTGTGAAAATAACTTCTACCATATTTATAGTTTTAGGCCTATTATTATCCCTTGTTTAACCGGCAACCATAACCTTTCAAAGCATATTACAAAATCTGTTTAACCCTTTAGGTTTCATTTTGTGATATCAAGATATATTGAATAACATAATGTCCATGGCATTTGCATAAAAAAAAATTGTTGATACACCCAAACCATCCCATGATAAAATTGCCTTGTCATAGAGGTAATGAGGAAGTGTGAAGGCCATTAAAAGCTGAAAAAGTAATTTATATTCTGTACTTTTTACACAAATTAAAATTGTATCATATCACAGATTGAGAATAAAACTTGAAATTTATCTTGAATCACCCACATTACAGCAGAGTGCTTCCTTAGCCTAGTTTTGTTTTACAATAGAAGTCTAAAACTGGGAACGCAATTTGTTTCAGCAGACACAGATAAGGGACATTTCATTGCAAAGCCATTACAGTTTGGAAATTTCCTTTATTTATTCATATTATTCTGCAGAGTCTTTAATTAGGGCACCAGAGATGAAAAGTTCACAAATATTTTGAATTATTACTTGTAAATTTGAAGTAATTCACATAGAGAAGTCACACTTCTTAACAAACAGGGACAAACCATACAATCCAATAGGGATTTGGGGAATTAGCATTTAAGTTATCAGATGGCATTGTTGTCTCTGGTCTTTAGTTGCTTTACACCAGTATGGTAAAGTGAATAAGCAATGCTTTTAAAACAGATCTGAAATTAACACCTCTTACTATCATTCTCTTACACACAAGGGGTCATGTCTGATCATTTTAACAGTATGGAACAAACGTGTGGTAGTGAGCAATTGTACAAAATGTACAATTGTGTACAATATTATGCGAAATGTTGGTGAATATGACTCATACACTGTTTTTTATTGTTATCAAGTTGTCTTGTTTCTTAAAACATCAGTTAATTTTATGGACATATGGGCTTTGCCATTGTTTTCAGATGCTCCCTAGTTTGAGATTAGTCTAACTAAACTACATACATACTGTGGATTACACCTGCTAGTTTAAGGCAGAAAGAATCAAGGAACAATAGTCCTCTTTAAAACCCCTACACTGCTGTGGGAATGCATTACATATCCAATACTGATTGGCATTTCATTTCAAATTTGGACCACATGGGGCTTACAAACATTATACCAAACTACCAGCCAATGTTTTACACCCCACTGCAAAGAGATTACATTTCTTAAAGTGGTTGGCATACAACAATGCTGTGATTGACTTCTACTCAATTTTTTTTTTTTTTTTTTACAGTTTATAATCAATTTGACCTCTTGTGAAATCTTGATTAAGTGCCATCTGCAATCTCTGCCTTAGCAAATACAATTATATATGACTTTAAATGGCTCCAAAGAATAAAGTCTTAGAAGTCCTTCATTGTACATTTTTATGTTAGATGATTATAAAAAAAAAGGCTTTGCTAATCAGGATTTGAACAAACCCCTAAATGTGTGCTATTACTTTTTCCAAGAGATCAGACGTGAAAAAATTGCATAGACTTACATTTTCTTGGTTTCCATCCTACTAGTTTTATGCAAGTTTTAAATTTTGCTTTAAAGAAAACCTGAATGGAAATGCTTGAAATGTGCATAAACTTTAATATTTGCGTAAAAGTTTATGCACTAAACAGAGGCGTATTTTAGAGTGTTTTGAATGAGTAAAATATGCATTGAGGTGATGGAAATGGTTTATTCGCAAAACGATGACTGATTTTACCATTTTTGCACAAGTTTTCACTCCCTCTCATGACAAATCAATTCCTAAAACAAGTGCTTAACACATAGCTGTTTATTAAAGTAGGTCCTTATAATTCGCCATAATAGTTTTGAGCATGAGCACTCCCAGGTATACGGAGGCGGTCAGCGTATGGGCATTGCAGCCATTTCAGCTGCCATTATATCAGACATTACACTCATTCTGTGACATCTCCTGGCAGAATTAAACATAAAACAATGTACAATTGCTCCAATACCACAAATACAACTCCCCCTAAAGCAATAAGGTAATTCAACTGCTTCATCATGACACAACGGGCTGCCTCAAGACAATGTGCATGACGTAGTGGATGGAAATGCACATTTATTAGCATTTTCTTTAGACACATTTTAGAAGTCATTTTAAAAAATACTAAACATTTGGAAGGAAACCCAGAGCCACACAGTGACCTGGCTTGATACAAGCATGACATTTGCTGTCTACTCTGAGACACTAAGGGGACTGTTATCAGTGTAACACATGAAAGAGGACAAAGCCGTAGATACATCAGATGAGTAAACTACAATTGCAGACAAGGCACTGTGACAGTTTATTTGTGGATAGATAACAGATGTCATGCCAATGCAATCAACCTTATAAAACTCTTTAAATGGTTAAAAACCACCATCACCCAACACGTTGCCTAGAACAGAAGCACAAAAGCACACTCAGTTCTCTATGAAAGGATGTTTCCATATGCACAAACAAGGCCCAAAATGACATTTTTGCCACATCTCTCAATAGGGGGCCAAAGCCAGTTTTTACTTGCATTCAGTTCTTGGTAATTGTTCATTCTAGACCCTGCACGCACACACCATTTGCCTACCAAAGGCTGGGATTGTCATGTCTCTTTGCTATGGCTTACTACACAAGAGTAATTTTGTGGAAGTGCATCACCCACCTCTTCTTCACACGCCTGTGTTTGTTTACACACTGCAGTGGAAGCAGATGGATAAACGTCATCCATATTCATCAACCTGAGTACTGTCACCTTGACCCTGACGACAGCCTCTTGCCCTACACACTGTGAGGGTTCAATAGAGCTACTCACAACTGCTGCAGAAACCCAAAATAAGCCCATTATAGCAGAGGCTGGGAAAGATGGAGACGAACCCTTTTCCTGCCACCCCCCAAGCCTCCAGTCTGCATTTCGACACTCACTTTCTCAAGGAACGTCTATGAGAATGGAACATCTGCCCACTAATGGTTGATGGATGAAGGAATGCTGAGCTGACAATGGTTTGACACCAGGCAAAACTCAATGGAGAGCGCAGTGGTTCAACTCAAGGTCTTTGCCAGCATAATCAATTGGAAGAGTTTGGAAGAAGGGCTTATGAGAGCAGAGTGGCAACAGTGCTCATAGAGTTGGTGAATCGGATCATTTATTTGGATGTCACTGCATGGCTATATGATCTTTACCAGAGTTATATTTCTAACACAAAATTACTAGTGGTAAGCTCCGTATACAGATATATTAGCCGATTAATCTGACGATATAGCAGTATAGTCAATTAATCTGATGATATATCAGACTGATCTAACAATGAATTCGGAAAGAGTAGGTTAAATTTTCTTTAGCTGAAATTGGTCTGTGCTTACCAAAATGGGAAACACTGCCCCCAGTGGCAAAAGCAGTAAAATGTTGTTGTGTAAGGGCATGTGTGACCTTCATTTTCTGGTGGAAATGTCCATGGAGGGGCGCCAAAAGCGAGTTGTGAAGATAGTTGTTTTCAGCTGTACGTACCATGGGTAATACAGTTAAGAGGAATGCATATTTTATAAACTGTTCCCCCAACCCAAACATCAAACATAAATCTAACTATCAATAGAGTAAAAAGGTAATGTTAGAGGGAAAAATTTATCCTCTAAATTGTGCTTCTCAATGATTATACAAATGCAATTACTTCCTGGTTTAAACATGGGATCTAAACCTGAGCAACCTTAGCAATTTTGAGTAGATCTCATTTGATAAAATTACAACTTAACATGCAGGAGATATATATATATATATATATATATATATAGCTGAAGTCAGATGTTTACATACAATTAGGTTGAAGTCATTAAAACTAATTTTTAACCACTAGACAGATTTAATATGAACAAACAATAGTTTTGGCATGTCGTTTTGGACATCTACTTTGTGCATGACACAAGTACTTTTTACAGCAATTGTTCACAGACCGATTGTTTCATTTTAAATTGACTATATATCACAGTTCCAGTGGGTCAGAAGTTTACATACAATAAGTTAAGTGTGCCTTTAAGCAGCTTGGAAAATTCCAGAAAAGGATGTCAAGCCTTAAGACAATTAGACAATTAGCTTCTGATAGGAGGTGTACTGAATTGGAGGTGTACCTGTGGATGTATTTTATGGCCTACCTTCAAACTCAGTGCCTCTTTGCTTGACATCATAGGGAAATCAAAAGAAATCAGCCAAGTCCTCAAAAAAAACAATTGTGGACCTGCACAAGTCTGGTTCATCATTTACATTCATGCATTTGGCAGACGCTTTTATCCAAAGCGACTTACAGTGCAATTATTACAGGGACAATAGCCCCGGAGCAACCTGGAGTTATGTGCCTTGCTCAAGGGCACAATGGCGGTGGCCGTTGGGTTCAAACGAGCGACCTTTCTGATTAACAGCCCTGTGCTTTAGCCACTACGCCACCACCACTTCAATTGCTGATCATTGGGAGCAATTTCCAAACGCCTGAATGTACCACTTTCATCTGTAAAAACAATAGTATGCAAGTATAAACACCATGGGACCATGCAGCCATCATACCGCTCAGGAAGGAGACGCATTCTGTCTCCAAGAGATGAACGTAGTTTGGTAAGAAAAGTGTCAATCCCAGACCAACAGCAAAGGACCTTGTGAAAATGCTGGAGGAAACAGGTAGACAAGTATATATATCCACTGTAAACGAGTCCTATATCAACATAACCTGAAAGGCTGCTCAGCAAGGAAGAAACCAATGGTCCAAAACCACCATAAAAAGGACAGACTACAGTTTGCAAGTGCACATGGGGACAATGATCTTACTTTTTGGAGAAATTTCCTCTGGTCTGATGAAACAAATATGGAACTGTTTGGCCATAATGTCCATCGTTATTTTTGGAGGAAAAAGGGTGATGCTTGCAAACCGAAAAACACCACCCCTACCTTAAAGACATCAGCCAGGAATTTAAAGCTTGGTTGGAAATGGGTCTTCCAAATGGACAATGACCCCAAGCTTACCTCCAAAATGGCTTATGGACAAGAAAGTGAATGTATTGGAGTAGCATCACAAAGCCCTGACCTCAATCTGAAAAAGCATGTGCGAGCAAGGAGGCCTACAAACCTGACACCAGTTCTGTCTGGAGGAATGGGCCAAAATTCCAGCAATTTATTGTGAGGAGCTTTTGATAGGCTACCCAATATGTTTAACTCAAGATAAAACATTTAAAGGCATTTCAACCAAATACTAACAAATTGTATGTACATTTCTGACCAGCTGGGAATGTGATGAAAGAAATAAAAGCTGAAAGAAATAATTCTCTACTATTATTCTGTCATTCACATTCTTAAAATAATAAGAAACTTTCCTTGCAAAGTCAGTAAAATAATCATTATATATTTACAGAGTCATATGCATAATATTGTGATTCTACTTATTATATTTGAATGTGGGAGGGACAATGCAATGTTTATCTAAACTAAAACCATTATTTTTACCCAGCCCTATGCCATTTATGGCAAATTAACCTTTATAAAGAAGGAAATTGGAGTTTTATAGAAAGAGAAAAAAATGTATTGTGTGTATTGTATTACAACAGTTAATTCAAATAAACATCATGGTTACTGTTGTAACCTCCATTCCCTGAGGGAGGGAATGAGATGTTGTGTCGAATGAAGTGACACAAGGAATCTTCCTTGGGAGCCTCGCATACTTCTGAATTTGAGAAAAGGCCAATGAGAAATTGGCAGACAGAATTAGCATGTCCAGCCCCAGGACATACAGGTATAAAGGGAAGCGTACGTGAGTCTGTCAGTCAGGTTTTTGCACTGAGGAGCCGAGAATAAGGTACGGCCTTTTACAGTGGTAGGTCTAGTTCCCTCCCTCAGGGAATGGAGGTTACAACAGTAACCGTGACATACCCTTCTGTCACTCACTCGACGTTGTGTCAAATGAAGTGACACAAGGGGTCCCATTCACAAGCGCCACGCACTAGCCCATGTTATATGAACTGCTGAGACAGGTGCAAGCTAGAGGCAACTGTATTGGCTGCACGTAACCCTCCCCAACGCCCCCAAAAGAGATGTCATATACAGACCTTAGGTTCCCAGCACACCTGAGGGGGAACAGGCGTTACATGACTAGCATGGGAGCAAGCCCGGCAGTCGCTGCCTTTTCTCTCTCTATGTCTCTCGCATAGAGTGTGAAGCGGCTGGGGCTATCTTAGCGCTATGAAATGCGTCGGGGAAGGTGATCTTTCCCGATCCTATTCTTTCAGGGGGCCGTCTTCAGGGAGAGGGGAGAAACCAGTCCTGAGCTGAGAAACCAGTCATCCTCAGACTAGGCGGGCTGGCCCGAAGGCGGCAGCCCATTCTAGTCCTCTGTGTCAGATGCCTGAATGCTTTCCGATGCAGGGGCGATGTCATTATCCAATTCCGGGGGCTCAAGGGAGAATACCGGCTGGCCATGACACGTGCCGCACTCATTCCGGGCTCGGACGGAAGCGAACGAGCTGTCGGGGGGCGGGTGGTTTTTGGGGATTTACCCGGCGAAAACGAGCCCGTTGTCATCCCCAAATCGCCTTCACCGCCAGCCGGGTCATCCTCAATCCCATGGGATAAAAGAGCAATGCAGTGGGTCGGCTGAAGTGGCATTCACCTTCAGGGAGGACAGGGGCATCTTGAAAAAGACACGTCCTGAAAAGGACGTTCAACTCCTGTCTGTGTATTGCTCTTTTATGAGTGAAAACTCAAAATCTTTTAGGAGGGGAAAACACTCTTTTAGGCAGTGAAATCGCTGTCGAAGCGTCCAGGGGCGTGGACTGTACAGCGTGCAAAGAGAGAGAACACCAGCTGGAAATGCGCAGTAGGATCCAACAGCAGTGCTTCTTGCCCGTAGATGTGAGTGGAACAGTGGAGAACTCAGCTTACTTCCTTTATACCCGTATGTCCGGGTGCGGGACATGCAAGTTCAGAGGTACCCGAGGCTCCCAAGGAATACCCCTTGTGTCACTTCATTCGACACAACGTCGAGTGATTGACAGAAGGGAAACCCCTTTTGCCTTGTACTCTTGGGTTTTGAAAGGATGACAGAGAAATTTACTCCCCAGAAATTTAGGAAAATATCCTCTACAAAGAGAAAGTTAACCTCTCCAATTACAAACAAAATATAACCCATGATGTTCCTGCCAAAGTGAATGAATGCAAAGCCATAAACTAAGATAAGTCTATGCTAATTTGCATCAAGTGTATATAATGAAAGCCATAAATCACTGGGCAAATAAAACAAACACACAAGAACTTAGATGACACCAAAGGGAATCAAAAATGATTCACAGACAGTGTATAAATGCAGGAACTTCTTAAAGGAATAGTTCACCCCAAAATGAAAATTCTATCATGTACTCACCCTCATGTCGTTCTAAAACCATATGAATTTCTTTCTTCAGCTCTTGTCTGTACAACAAAAGTGAATGGTGACCACTATCAATCACAATTTTCAATGCAATAATGATTTAAATTTCATTTTTTTCTTCACACAAAGCAATCTTATTGCTTCAGAAGACTTCAAATTTAGTGCATGAGCCACATGGAGGATGTTTATGATCTTCTATTGAATGGAAGAGAGAAGCATGAACATTCTTCAAAACCCCTCATTTTGTGTTCAACGGAAGCCATGCTGTTTTTACATGAAGGTGAGTAAATGATGACAGAATTTTCATTTTGGGTGAACTATCCCTTTAAAATACAGATTCCACCAGCAATTGCTGCTCATGTCCTGTCCAGTTGCCTCTAATCAGGCCAGACCTGCCTAATTAAGTCCAAGACTAAACACAGGGGAATGCAGACTACATAGTGTCACAGGAGAGGACAAAATAATTATCATTATACTAAGTAGTGATGGGCATTCCGGCTCTGGACCTTGAATAATGTATAACATGCGAGTAAGTCAGCCGGTGGACTTTCTGGTGCCCTCCTAGGGTAAGATGGTGCCCCCCTAGGGAGTTGGTGCCCTACGCAGATTGCGTAGAATGCGTGTATGGAGCGGCGGTACTGATAATAGAATATTGCACCATATCAAAGAAAAATAAATAACAATTTGCAAAACTGCAGCATCCCACAAATTGCAATAAATGTAAAAAAGAAGGTTGGTATTTCACATGTGCATTTAAAGTATAACTTTTTAATGTGTATAAACAAAGTGCATATAAATGTAACAATTCAAAACTAATACAATCTGAACAACATAATTAGTTGGCTCAGCCCTTCCTCACACATCTTTGGTTCATTGGTTGACACTGTGTGTCTGATTGACAGGAACAACATGTGAGGCTTTTAGTCTGAGCAGACAGTCAGAACAAATGTGTGTGCGCTTCAGCATATTATCGTTCTTTTAATTAGTTAATTCTATTCATTTAAATCTTTTGATTATTCATATCTTAATTTTATCAATATTTTTATTAATAGATCCGGCTCTACTGATCTGCGAGCCGGTTCCCAACGTTCACCTACAAGAGCCTGCTCTTAGAGCCAACTCGTTTGTGAATGACCCATCACTAATAGTGATTAGGCTATGCCGTAGTATGAACCTCAGGTTTGTATTTCCTATGCGTGCTACAGGAAACACATTAGTCACAGAGACTATGAGGTCTCCTTGCGGGAGGCGTCATCTTAATGAACTGCCATGTTAAAGGATGTCTCTTCCTCCTGCACCATAAATATGTCTTTCACTGTTTCTGCAACAGAGTGCTTGCCTGTGGGTGTTTGTGAATGGGGCATGAGGAGTATAGTGTATGTTATATGCAACATTAAATGAAGTGGATGAACCAGCCTGGGCAGTGCAAGGGACATAACCTTGAAAACTGGCATGTTAAGTGGTCCTAACCAACAACTGAGAAAAAAGTGCTTGCATAGTGGTGGAATCCAAGCCAAAACAAGTTTTTGTATTTTTCCCTACAAAGGGATGGCCTGAATAAAGTAATGGGCTGCAGTTTAATCATAAAATGGGTGCATGTGACTGGGCATATGCTACTGATTTTGATAAAATCATTATTTGATTTCTCTTTACAACTCATTGTATTCCAGTTGCTCAGACAATACTTAAACCGGTCAATTATATTTCGGCCTCCTAAAATATGTTAGCAGCAATAGTCTGGAAACATTTAACACCATATCTGCTTCTATTCTTTATCCAGAAAGACCAGCAGCCTGTTCTGAGATTTAGTGCTGATCCACTTTTTTATATTATTGCTGAATAGCAGCTGAAAATCATATTCTGACACTTTTTAAAGGCATGCCAACTATCATATTTCTATACAACATCACAAAAGGAACATTAAAGTGCCTATAAGTGTATAATATATTAATCTCTGCATATCAACATTTGGTGATACATGTGCTTTAAGGGATAGTTTAACCAAAAATGACAAGCCTGTCACCATTTACTCACCTTCATGGTGTTTTAAACCCAAATGGCTTTCTTTCTTCAGTGGAACACAAAGGTAGATGTTAGGCAGATTGTTGGGGACTGATAGCCTCAGTAACCATTCACTTTCATTGTATGAACAAAGATGCAATGAAAGTGAATGGTGACTGACACTAACATTCTGCCTAATCACTGTTTTTTTATTTCATAAAACAAAGAAAGTCATACAGGTTTAAAACAACATAAGAGTGTCTAAATGATGATAGAATTTACATTTTTGGGTGGACTCTCCCTTTAATGTGTGCCAGGTATAGCTCTCAAAAGTGCATTATGGGACACAGATGAAACTCTTATGTTAAACAAACTTCTTTGCCTCTTGGCTTAAATCAAGACCGTTTAGAAACCCTTATTCTTCAGGGAGTTTGAATCAGCTGGATGACTTATTAACTGACCAAGCTATATGGAATAATTGCAAATAAACTCTTCTAAGCATGTAATATCCACTGGGAATATCTCAATCTTAGGTTCACAATCTTTAAAAAATTTTCAGAACAGAATATTTTTTGCTGTCTCCATATAAAGTTCCATCAATTTCAGTAGACATACTGTCTATGATTACTGGAAAATAATTGGGCCTAAATGTACCAAAAGACTGAGGGAACAAGCCGTCATCTGTGAGAGTAGGGAACATGCTGTATTTCACTCCAAAAATGACAATGGTTATCTCTGATGCAACTGAATATAAATTCAGAAAGGGCAGAAATAAAATCACAAATCACCAAATGTGTACTTGTAAGGTTTTCCATTTGGGTATTCTGAATGCTACACTATTTCATATCAGGTAAGTGCTGATTACTGAGGCAGTGGAGCAAAAACTGTCGGCATTGATGGGACTGTGTCCCCTGGGGGTTTAGCATGTTAATACATTAATGCCGTTTCACTAAGTGAGGTCAATTTTAAATCATACTGTGAACAGGGGTATCCCAATCAAAGCAAAGATTTATGCATAGCACTATTTAAAAATAAAGCATTATTTATTTTAGTGACAACATATTATTCAGAATGAATTATCTGGCTCTGCAGTCAATTCTACCATGACACTTTATTGTGAGTTATTACAGACAACTGACTGAGTGTTTGTGATGTGTTATGACATAGGGTTAAAACAGGCCTTGGTTGCAATTTATCAGTCTGCCCTGTCAGCAAGAACTTGAATGGGTTTGTATGAGATCAAATATGATCAGCAATGTAAATATTTGTTCCAAGAATTGCACATATGATGGTCAAATTAAAATATGTTTCAATATGTGTATAAAATCAGTAGTTCCTCTTTTGTAAGATACATATTATGGTTACAATGTATTACTTATTAAAGGCATTCTAACTTTTAGTACAACTGCATTGTTGGGTCTAAGCTACATTTAAATGGATCTTTACCCCACCAAAAATGAAAATGTACTTTACTTTTGTTACCGAAACCAAAAAAGAAAATATCTGTGTTACAAAAAGACACTTACAATTGAAGTGAATGGGGCAAATCAGTAAACGTTAAAATGCTCATTGTTTCAAAGTTATAGCAACAAGCCGTTAACATGATTGTAGTTGATAACTAACTAACCTTTTCTGTGGAAAGTTCTATCAAATTGTTCAACTCCGTAGCCATGAAGTCGTAACACTGTAAATCCTGTAATCCCTGTAATTTAGTAGACCACCACAACAATTAAGATTTTAACAACTTTGTAGCTCTAAAAGTTGACAAACCAAATTTCACAGAAAAAATTATATAAATGTTTTTCTTTATAATGATAAACTTCACATTTCTGCCTTGAAACAGTCTAGGTTACGGACGTAACCTCCATTCCCTGATGGAGGGAACAAGATGTTGTGTCGAAGATGCGACACTAGAGGTCTCTCTTGAGCGGCGAATATACCCTTTATTCTATGAAAAAAGGCCAATGAGAAGTTGGCGGACAGAATTTGCATGTCCGGCCCCGGACATACAGGTATAAAGGCGGGGAAATGCGTCTGTTTCATTCAGGATCTTTCTGAGGAGCCGGAAATGGTCTGGCCACAATAGTGGCTCGGCTCACCGACATGGCCGGGAGGACACAATGTCTCGTTCCCTCCATCAGGGAACGGAGGTTACATCCGTAACCTAGACGTTCCCCGTCTGTCGCTCACTTCAGCGTTGTGTCGAAGAAGCGACACTAGGGGTCCAATTTAAATCATGCCATGCTCTGAGCCATGTACTTTTCTGCTGACACAGGAGCGGTAGGGCAGGTACTTGACATGCCAAAATGACCAGCTTTATCAGACTTCACGTACCCTTCCTCAATGCCCCATAAAGTTGTTGGAACCCTTATAGTTACCCTAGACAGGGGAACAAGTCGACGTTTGCCAACCTGGGAACGGGCCGAGCCTAGCCGGGCCTATTTCCTGTCTATGTTTCTCACATAGAGCAAAACGGCTGGGGCACTTACACGCAACGTGGGAAGGCGTTTATTACCCAGTTTACATGTGGGAAGTGGTGCGGTGGTAGATCCCGCCTCTTCGGAGGGAGGAGTTTCTACAGACACGGCGACCGGGTGGCAGTGGGAACTGCTCAAGTGAGACGCAGGTCCACTCATAAGGAGACCGTACCGCGGAAAATACACACAGGCGGAACATCCACGTAGAAGCCCTAACCTTTGGAGCAAGTATTCCAGTACAGGGTAGATTTGAGTACCCGCAGTGAAATGGGTTGGCGAATTCCTCCGCCAAATTGCAGACCCACATCGCTAGGGAGGAGTCATCCAGTGAGTGGGCTCTCCTGGGAGAAAAAGTGCACGGTATTACCTCAGCTGAGGGAAAGGGTGCGAGGTGCAAGCGATTCACCCGGTCAATCCGTCAACGTGTTACCGAGTTCTACCGGCTCGGACCTGGGAAAACAAGGGATGAGACTGACTCTACCCAGACCTTTGGCCTTTTTCTCTTACTCTGAGATTGAAGAATCTTGCAAAGGTATTAGGTGTTGCACAACCCGCTGCTCTGCATATGTCTGCCAGGGAGATGCCTCTGGCCAGTGCCCATGAGAACGCAACACTCCTTGTTGAGTGTGCTCAGACCTGCAAGGGGGGGGCACAGCCTGGTTGCGATAGGCCAATGAAATGTGGCTTCCACCACCCAATGGGAGAGCCTCTGTTTGGAGACAGTGTTCCCTTTCCGCTGTCCACCGAAGCAGACAAACAGCTGCTCAGAGCATCTAAAGCTCTGCGTGCGGGCCAAGTAGGTATGCAAAGCACGTACCGGACACAGCAATGAAGGGGCTGGGTCTGCCTCCTCCTGGGGCAATGCTTGCATGTTCACTACCTGGTCTCTGAAGGGCTTGGTAGGAACCTTGGGTACGTAGCCCGGCCGCGGTCTTAGGATCACATGTGTGTCTGCCGGACCGAACTCCAGGCAAGTGTCGCTGACAGAGAACGCTTGCAGGTCCCCGACCCTCTTGATGGAGGCGAGCGCGATCAGCAGGGCCGTTTTTAAGGAGAGGGCCATGAGTCCAACTGATTCTAGCGGCTCGAAGGGTGGTCTCTGAAGGCCCGAGAGGACCACTGAGAGATCCCAGGAGGGGAACAGGCTTGGCCAGGAGGGATTTAACCTCCGGGCACCTCTTAGGAACCTGATAATCAAGTCGTGCTTACCCAAATACTTGCCGTCTACTGCGTCGTGGAGGGCTGCGATAGCAGCTACATACACCTTAAAGGTGGACGGGGTCAGCCTCCCCTCCAACCTCTCCTGCAGAAATGAGAGCACTGACCTGACTGCACACCTTTGTGGGTCTTCTCCACGAGAAGAACAACAATTTGCGAACAAGCGCCACTTTAGGGCGTAAAGTTGCCTGGTAGAAGGGGCTCTGGCTTGGTTGATCGTGTCTACGTCAGCAGGTGGTACTGGCCATCACGCAAACTGTAGAAAGTGTCGATGTCGAGGCAGTATTGAGACGTGAAAGTATGCGTCCTTCAGGTCTAACGTTGTGTACCAATCTAGATGCCAGACGCAAGTTAAAATATGTTTCTGTGTGAGCATTTTGAATGGGAGTTTGTGTAAGGCCCAGTTGAAAACTCGCAAGTCCAAGATCGGTCGTAAGCCACCGCCTTTCTTGGGTACGATGAAGTAAGGGCTGTAGAGACCCTTCTTCTCTCGGTTGGAGGGACAGGCTCTATCGCGTCTTTTAGCAAAAGGGTCACGATTACCGCGTGCAGGGACTTGGCATGTTCGCCGTGTACTGCAGTAAAGCAGACATCCACGAAGGGGGGCGGGGGCCTGGCAAACTGAATTGCATAACCAAGTCGGATGGTCCTGGCCAGCCAGCGAGACAGGTTGGGAAGTGAAAGCCATGCATCCAAGCTCCGTGCTAGGGGCACTAAAGGGACGATTATTTTTGCGGAGCAGGTAGTACGGCGTCAGGAGACGAAATGCGTCCCGAGTCTCTGGTGCTAATAAAAGACTCAAAGCACTTACCTTGTGAGGGTCCACGTCCAGGGGACTGTTGAGGTCTGGCGGCAGAGTGCCGTGAGAACAGCATTTGTGGGCCAGATGACCCAGAGACAAAGGAAATCGCTCTTTTATTGAGAATGTGGGTACTGCAGCCACAGGGGCAGCAGGGGTGTGGCAAATGAAATAAATTCAAATAAGTATTCTCCTTCTGGCCCTCCACCAGGGGATGTGCGAAATGCAGGATGTGCGAAATGGCCTCCGTCTGCTTCTTCACCGCAGAAAACTGCTGGGCGAAGTCCTCAACGGTGTCACCGAAGAGGCCGAACTGGGAGACAGGGGCATCGAGGAAGGGTGTCTTGTCCGTCTCACGCATCTCATTCAAGTTCAGCCACAGATGACATTCCTGAACCACAAGTGTGGCCATCACCTGCCCGAGTGACTGCGCTGTGGCCTTCGTGGCCCTGAGGGTGAGGTAGGTTGCTGAGCGCAGTTCCTGCAGCACGTCGGGATCAGGACTACCCTTGTGCAGATCTTTAAGTGCCTTGGCCTGGTGGACTTGCAGTAGGGCCATGGCATGCAGGGCAGAAGCAGCTTGTCCAGTGGCACTGTAGGCTTTGGCGGTCAATGATGACGTTGCCCTACAGGCCTTGGGGCGAGCACAGGGCGACTCCACCAGGTGGTGGCGTTCTCGGGGCATAGGTGGATCGCAACCGCCCTATCCACCTGGGGAATCGCCATGTATGCGTGGGCCGCATACATGGCGGCATCAGCCTCAGCCTGGGCGTGCTGCCCGAAGGCGGCAGCCCAGACGAGTCATCCGCGTCAGATGCCGGACTGCTCTCCGATGCAGCGGTGAGCTCATCCAGCTCGGGGGGCTCAAGAGGATAGGCAGGCTGGCTGTGAGGCGAGCCGCTGTTGCCTCGAGCCCGGACGGAAGTCAACGAGCGTGCCGGGGGTCGGGAGGTTCGTGGGGATGTACCCGGCGAAACCGTGCACGCTGCCATCCCCGGATCGCCTCCATCACCAGCCGCGTCGTCCTCAATCCCGTGGGAAGAAGGAGCGATGTGGGGTGCGGCTGGAGTGTCGTTCCTTCGGTTGAAGGAAAGCTGCGACGCAACGTTGCCATGGTCATGTTCTCACAGTGAGAACATGAACCATCCACAAATGCTGCCTCGGTGTGATTGCAGCCCAGACACACGAGACAGCGCCTGTGGCCGTCTGAAGTGGAGAGCACTCTACCGCATCCAGGAACTACACAGGTGCGGAAAGGCATCTTTACAAAGATGAGTCCTGAAAAGGACGTTCAACGCAGCTGTGTATTGCTCTTTTAGAGGGAATTACTCTTTTAGAGAAAATCACTCTTTTATGTAATAGTCTTTTATGTAATTGTCTTTTAAGTTTTGCACTGTCGAAGCGCCCAGGGGCAAACTGCACTGTCGCGCAGAGAAGGAGAAAGCCACTGAAGTGCGCCGTAGATCCAACAGCAGTATCGCTTAGAGGTAGAGGAACAGGTATGTGTCGCAGCTCACTGCATACAGGACCATCGGCTCCGAAGATAAATTTGTAAATGAAACAGATGCATTTCCCCACCTTTATACTCGTATGTCCGGGAGCGGACCATGCAAATTCTGTACGCCAACTTCTCATTGGCCTTTTTTTATAGATCAGAGGTATATTTGGCACTAAAGAGAGACCCCTACTGTCGCTTCTTCGACACAAAGTAGAAGTGAGCGACAGACGGGGAACTTATATTCTGTATATATTAAAACCCTTTATTCTAAAAAAAAAAAAAAAAAACATTTCATTTATATAAAACAGCCTGGCAGCACAATAAAAAATTGGCTTTGAGATAATGATGGCACCAGCTTTGAGAGTCTCTGCTTTGGTGGAATAATGAAAGCTTTACCACTAAAGATGACAGTCTGTTCTTTGTCATCAAAGCCACTTTGCATCAAAAAATTTTAGAAACATGATAGTGACAAGTTTTCCAGAGGTCACCTCCAAGCAAGCTGCTGCTTTATAGAATAACAGCACATGTTCCTGTCACATCTCCAACCTGGGTTTTGTTCCTCTTTGCTCCCTGCTCTAGTTTCCTGAGTAATATCCATCATCATTCACATTCATATTTGTACTGGCACAATGCCACTTTTGATATACACCTTCAGAAAAATGTAAGAGCATTTGCCAGGCCCATTTTAATATTTAATCACATACACTCCAATAGACAGAAAATGCTTACTTCATACAAGAGAGCTGTTATGATTGACCTTATTTTTGTTTACCCTCTTATTGTTCTTGACATTACTGTATTGTTGCTGTTGATGATGCTATAGTTGTCAACAGTCAAACTCAGTTGTTGTACAATGTGATGGTCTTTACACCTCAGCTCAGATAATCTTAAAGCTTTACAATCATCTTGAATACAGGTCAGGCATTTAACAAGTTGAAATATGTACCAAAAAAACTGAATTGGGAAATTGCAAAAATGTATGAATTTCACAGACAACAGGTGTACTGGGATTGATCAGCTGCAACTGCACTTAAAATAGGCCAGTGTTCTGCTGCATAAGGCCTCTAGTATGTCTCCTGGGACTCCCACACTGAATCCTGAGACTCATCCCACTACATCACCTGATCAAGGGGTTTCACTATCAGCAGTCTGTCAGGGAAAAAACTGCTGACTTAACAAGATTCAAACACACAAGTACACATATACTAGCTCTCAAACAAAAAACTAATTTGATCTGATTTGTTCCAAAGACAATATATTCTGTCTCCATTTATTGCAATGCTAAAATATTCTTGCTAAATGTGGATAGGCAGCAAAAAGTAGGGCTAAACCATTTTTAGTTTGATTTCCTCGAAAAGTGTAAACTCTGAAGCTCTTTGCCAGTTTCAAAACATCACTCCATTTGTTTGAGCATCTCGACTAACCCAAAACAGCAACATTGGCTTAACCAACGGCTTGAGTTTGGGGCAGGACTATTTGCCCAACAAACAGACATGGGGAGTTTTTGGGAAACCTCTTTGGAATCAATCATTACTCTTGTAATTGTTGGTGCCGCTATAAAGAATATGAACTACTGTATATATGCTTTGCAAAGAAAGAGTTTCTAACTATCTACTGTACGTTGCAGATTATTTAATGTTTAATGATATAATAATTTTGGGGGCCTGGGTAGCTCAGTGAGTACTGACACTGACTAACACCCCTGGAGTCATGAGTTAGAATCCAGGGCGTGCTGAGTGACTCCAGCCAGGTCTCCAATTTGCCAAATTCCTAATTGGGGAGAGAAAAAATATATTTGTATTAAATTTCGCAAAGTTATAGAATTAGAGAAATATTTCCAGTTCCGGCAGCACTAACTTACGTAGCATACAGTAACTATGATTTGAGGGATAAATTAGATGTATGCCTGACTAAAGAGATGCGTCTTTAGTCTAGACTTAAACTGAGATTCCTAAGTATTTGTATCTTTAAAAAAGTTTTTGCCTAAAATTATGTGACAGAAATGACACATGCACATGTCTAAATTTGGCCAGTCTATTTGAATCACACCTTCCACAGATCATTTGCTTGACTAATTATGATGTCATCCACCCACCCTCATGTTGCTCAAAAAGTTACTTTTGGAACACCAAAAGAGCAAAACTGCTCCAAAGATTTTCAAACAACTAAACTGTATGGTGATCACAAGCTTGGTTTATTTAAAAAGAAGAAGTAGATATTAGGTGATGAAAAATGTACCACTAGACTAAAAGTGCCGATCCACTTCTAAGGAAAATATTTTAAACTCAATCTGACCAAAAGGGTGTTTGTGAGTGTGTTGTGGTGGTTCAAAACATCTTACCAGTGCAAACTTTCAGGAAAACATTGAACATGCTATTAAGCACCTTCTTAATGCCATTCAAAGCTTGTGCAAGTCAAGTCATTTTTATTTAGTTTCAAAGCAGTTTTACAGAAGATCAGGCATTAACAGATGAAAAAACTGTAACGTCTATAAAGTCTATGAGTCATCATTGTGTAATTAGATAAAATACGATTGTGAATTGTGTTAAAAAATAAGTAATTAAACAATAATTGTATTTATAACCCCAGTGGGCAAAAGGAACACAAAACTCCATAAGATGTTGGTTAATTGGAGAAAAATAACATTGGGAGAAACCAGACTCACTGTGAGGGCCAGTTCCCCTCTGGCTAACATCATGAATATAATGCCAATATTACTTATGTATAGTGGAAGTCATTTTTTTTAATTATTAAACTAAGTAAGTGTTAAGGGACAGTGTTTAATGTCATGGTTACTGTCATAACCTCCATTCCCTGAGGGAGGGAACGAGACGTTGTGTCGAATGAAGTGACACAAGGGGTCTTCCTTGGACGCCGAATCGTACCTCTGAACCTGAGAAAAGGCCAATGTCAAGTTGGCAGACAGAATTTGCAAGCCCCGCCCCAGACATACAGGTATAAAGGGAAGCGGGCAGTGAATGCCAGTCAGGATTTTGCACTGAGGAGATGAAAATGAAGCATGGCCATTTACAATGCTAGGTCTAGTGCTGTGGCAGGAGGGACACAACGTCTCGTTCCCTCCCTTGGGGAACGGAGTTTACGACATTTAACGTTGACGTTGTGTCGAATGAAGTGACACAAGGGATCCATAGAAAAGAACCATGCACTGACCGTGTTATGTGACTGTCGAAACAGGTGCACAGCAGGCTATTGCGTGCTAGAGGCGCCTGTGCCGGCTGCACGTAGCCCTCCCCAATGCCCCCAACTCTTTTTTTTTGCATACAAACCTTAGGGTTCCCGCACCCTGTAAAAAGGTTTTACATGCCTAGCATGGGAGCAAGCCCAGCAGCCGCGGCCTTCTCTCTCACTATGTTTCTCACATAGGATGTAAAGTGGCTGTGGCCTATCTTAAGTCGGGGAAGGCGGTCTTTCCCCGGGGGGGGGGCAGGAGATAGCATATCAGGAGCAGGAGGATGTCCCGAGGCTAGGGTGCTGACAGAAGACTCGAAGCCCTTACCCTGCTCTGCGCATCCGGCAGGGGGCGGATTTAGAGACTTAGGAAGAGGCCTATGGGGTTGTCAAAAAGTGCACTTTTGCTATCAAAAGTGGCATTGTGCCAGTACAAATATGAATGAGGCCAGAGGCAAGGTAGCTGTCCGGTCCGCAAATTTCCTATTATTTCAGGAGGGAAAGACCCTGCGGAGGCCATGCCCTGCCCAGTTTAGGGGAGGTACTGCATGGCAAATACACCATGAGGGTTGTGAAGCCGGATGTGGGATATGGCAAAGTGGTAGGTCCAGCCTAATGAGGGGGGACTGTACAAGCATGGTGACCAGCAGGGCTGCCCGGGGGAAACGCG
The DNA here is from genome assembly GCF_025860055.1 of Xyrauchen texanus. Taxonomy (NCBI): domain Eukaryota; kingdom Metazoa; phylum Chordata; class Actinopteri; order Cypriniformes; family Catostomidae; genus Xyrauchen; species Xyrauchen texanus. The sequence continues at coordinate 36,200,611 of NC_068288.1, forward strand.
GGTCCACTGACAAGGGGGACCGTACTGCAGAAAATAAATCACTGGGAGTTAGCCTGAAGAGGGAACTATGCCTGTGGATCTCGACCCCAGTACAGAGCATTTGAGACTTGTAGTGGGTCTGGCCGCAAATTGCTTCGCTGAATTCGCGGGCCAGCGGACTAGGGAGGAGAAACATCCAGGCAGCGATGCTCTGTGGCTGACCTGGGACAGAAGGCGCACTGGATCAACCTGGTGAAGGGCGCAAGGTGCTAGCGGAAAACACCCGGTCGGTTGTGCCACGTTACGAGTTCTACCAGCTTGGACCTGACAAAACAAGGGATGAGACCGACTCAACCCTCAGATTATAAAACCTGGAAAAGTTATTGGGTATTGCCCAGCCCGCTGCTCTGCAGATGTCTGCTAGGGAGGTGCTATGGCTCAGTGTCCACGAGGATGCCACACTTCTAGTAGAGTGTGCTCAAACCCGCAAGGGGGCGGGCATGGCCTGGGTGTGATAGGCTAAGGCAATAGCATCAACGACCCAGTGGGCTAACCTCTGTTTGTAGATGGCTTTCCCTTTCTGCCATCCGCCAAAGCAGACAAAGAGCTGCTCAGAACATCTAAAGCTCTGCGTGCGGTCCAAATAGGTACACAAAGCAAGCACTGGACACAGCAACGAAAGGGCTGGGTTTGCCTCCTCCCGAGGCAGCGCTTGCAGGTTCATGACCTGGTCCCTGAAAGGGGTCATAGGAACCTTGAACACGTAGCCCGATCGGAGTCTCAGGATAACGAGAGAAAGCGCCGGACCAAACTCCAGGCAGGTGTCGCTGATAGAGAACGCTTTCAGGTCTCCAACCCTCTAGATGGAGGCTAACACGATCAGGAGGACCGTTTTCTGGGAGAGGTCTTTGAGCTTGACTGAATCAAGCAGCTCAAAGGGGGGCCTCTGATGACCCGGGAGGACCACTGAGAGATCCCAAGAAGGGAACAGGCTAGGCTGGGGAGGATTCAGTCTCCGGGCGCCTTTCAGGAACCTTATAATCATGTCGGGCTTACCAAGGGACTTGCCATCTACTGCGTCGTGGTGGGCTGCGATAGCAGCTACATACACTTCCAGCCTCTCCTGCAGGAATAGAAGCACTGACTGAACTGCGCATCTCTGCGGGTCTTCGGTTCAGGAAGAACACCAATTCGTGAACAAGTGCCACTTTATGGCGTAGAGTTGCCTGGTGGAGGGAGCTCTGGCTTGGTCGATCGTGTCTACGACAGCAGATGGTAGATACACTAGATATTCCGCATCCCCTCGGTGAGCTCATCCAGCTCGGGGGGCTCAAGAGGATAGGCAGGCTGGCTGTGAGGCGAGCTGCTGTTGCCTCGAGCCCGGATGGAAGTAAATGAGCGTGCCGGGGGGTGGGTGGTTCGTGGGGGTGTACACGGCGAAACCGAGCCAGCTGCCATCCCCCGATCGCCTCCATCGCCAGCCGCGTTGTCCTCAATCCCGTGGGAAGAAGTTGCGGTGTGGGGGGTGGCCGGAGTGGTGTTCCTTCGGTTGACAAAATCTCGAAGTTACCTACAGACGGGGAACTAATGGTTAGTAGCCCTCTCTTCATATGATGTTTACCTTTAATTTGTTAGTTTTGTTCAAGTTTGACCGAAATCTAATTTTCCTAATGATTTAGTGAAGGTTTTGTGATTGGTAGTTCAGGGAATAGACACGGTCTCTATGAGATATCTAGGTGATACTGTCTCTATGTGTTGTAGTTTATGTGACCTGTGTGACGTCTCAAGGCAGCTAGCAGATGTTCGGATTAACCAGTTTGTCTGCTTCCTGACCTGGGCCCCAGTTAGTCAAATACTATAATTATTAAGACTATGAGGTAAATTACTACAGAGGAGAGCGGCACCTTCCCTGGAGGGATGGAGTCCGTCTCTCTTTAGCAGGTCAGGTCTACCCCAAAAATTCTTCCAAATGTCTATAAATCCTATTCTATTCTCCAGACACCACTCAGACATATAGCCATTCAGTGACACTAATCTACTATAAACCTCATCACCACGATGAGCAGGGAGGGGATCACAGTATATTACAGTGTCTGACATAGTTTTTGCAAATTCACACACCTCTTTAAAATTATCTTTAGTGATCTCGGACTGGCGAAGCCATACATCGTTAGTGCCGACATGAATACAAATTTTAGAAAATCTACGTTTAGCATTAGCCAGAACTTTGTCCACAAGACTTTTGAGAACTGGATCTTGTAGCCTAGAGTTTTTACTACAAACTGATGTGAAAACCATCCTGATCACTCATTCATACAAAACAATATAGTAATTTAACTTTTGTAAGACAATTTTAGTGTTGAATTGTAATATGTGAGGAGGCGTGAATGATCATGAATATTCATTGTAATTCACACATGAGAGACAAAGACCCATCCCTGGGCCTATCAATGAGGGATAGAGAATGAATATGAAGAGACTTAATGATCCAAATCAAGTTTTAAGTTAAAAGAAGTGACTACATATTTTCTTTACATAAAGACTTTACTTAATTTTGACCTACACTACCGTTAAAAAAAGTCTCTTCTGCTCACCAAGACTGGATTTATTTGACCCAAAGTACAGAAACAACATTGATATTCTGAACTTTTTTACAATTTAAAAGAACAGTTTTCTATTTGAATATATTGTAAAATGCTATTTGTGATCAAAGCTGAATTTTCAGCATCATTACTTTCAGTGTCACATGATCCTTCAGAAATCATTATAATTTGCTGATTTTCTATTATGGGCATATTTAAAGTGCATTTTAAACAGATATTTTCAAGCACAAGCTTTGTTGATGATAATGAGGCTGCATAAACGCTATTTAAAATATAATCTAAACATTCATATAATTTTATATCATATTACATATCATTATACAACATACAATTTAAATACCTGCTTTAGCCAAGACAGCATTTAAATGTAACTAAAACTTGCTTATTAGAGTCATATTTCAAATGTCAATACTCTGAATCCTGGCTGGCAAGTCTGGAAACAGTCCCACTAGTAAAATATGTACATGTTTATATAAAATAGTCAACTAATGAAAACTCAATGACTTACTCGTCTGAAATTGTATCCTCGGCTGGATCAAGTCTCTCTTCAAAATACAAATGTTCATCAGAGTCCCGCTTTTCTTCTGAGGAAAATGTTAACTCTTCCATTCTATCCTGGAGCTTTCTGGTCTGTGTATCATTGCAAACACGCAGAAAAATTAATGAAATGTGTTTAAATCAAACCTCACAGTCGCCTGTGTATCGTTACAAACACGCAGAAAAGTTGTGTTTGTAAAAAATTGCATATTTAAAGGATTAAAGGCTGAAAACAGATACATAACCGATGCTAAAAAAAACTAGCAGGCTACAAACACAGACTCGAGCTAGATGCCAGCAACAACAGGTAAAATACAGTAGATGTACAGTAGAAAAGAGGGAAAACCTGAAACACGTGGTAAAATGACAAATATTAACAGGTAAGTTAGAGAAAACTAAGAAGTCCGTAGTCTCAGGGAAAACATTGACGAGAACAAACCTGTGCAACCATAACGAAATCTCTCCGATTGTTTGCGTTGGGGCATTTGAGGGTTTTAGATTAAGTATATAAAAATCTATAAAATACAATATCAGATATTAACTGGTGCATTTTATAGCCCCTAGCAGCATCCAAATGTTCGCAAACAGTTTAAAGTTGCTCAGCTGTTTCGACCTTCTTTTTAGCTCTGAACGAAGAACTTTTGCTGTTTGTGTATCCGAGCCCTAATACATCTTTCACAACTTTAAAAAAATCTACGAAGCTATTCATTTTTTTTTACCTTTAGGCATGTCTTAAATCACCTAGGGCACCAAGTTAGCCAAGACGGCCACTGGTTCAGATTTCAGATGAATATGCCACAATATTAAATTTTTTACCCCAAAGGGAAAAAAAACAACAGAAATGGGAAGAAAATCTAGCCCTCTGGATATTATTAAACCCAGTGTAAATATCATCTGCTAAACAGGGCAGCTATTTGCACCTCAATTGTATGGAGAAACCACAGAAATCTACAACAAACTAACCAATAGATGTCACTGCATTGGTGTGGGGTGTAAATACGGTGTGTGAATGTGTACTGTTGTCCTAGCGACCGCAGTTCAACTCAGCATTTTGTCCCACTCTTATTCCCCATGGGTAGAGCAGATTTCGTCCGCCCCAGTGGAAACGCAGCCTGAGAAAGCCGAACTGCTTGTGTTTTAGCGACACGCAGTAAATATCGAAAATTCCTCAAAAACTTATTGTTGATTTTCTTTATCGTGATATATATATATATCGATATTGTTTTATCTCCCAGCCCTACTCCTACACATGTGCACATATACCAATATTTGCACTAGGGTTGGGTTGCAAATAATATTTGTAAATAGTATACTGTATATCATTATTTGCACCAGGATGCAAATAGCATCTGACACTGTGTGCACTAGGGTGCGATAAGTAGCTACAATTATTTGAACCGGGGTTGGGGTGTAAATAATGTATCTGCCACTATTTGCACTGGGATGTAAATAGAATATACAATTATTTGCACCAGAGTGCAAATAGCATCTGCCTTTTATTCTAGACTTGTTTGCGCTGCAAGATTGAGAGGCTGTGCACCTGCAGCTCCTGCAATTCAAGACCTTCAAGTCTTCCTGTTTACAGAAGCTATTTTTAGCTCTTCTTTAATTTATTGCTGAAAAACACACATACAGTCTTTGGGTCTAAGAGGATTGTTGTCATAGCTGCAAACTCAAGGGACCGATCTATGGCAATGTAGCGTTGACATGGTTACAATATCCTCACATGTCCTCAGCTTGCATTGGAGGGAAGAGACAGGTAGAGGGTTTGAGGGAGTACACTCTGCTGTGGACCCGTATGCCGGTGTTAGTAGGAGTTACGTTCAGACAAGCAATCTAGAACTTGTTAGTAGGATTGCACATGCCAAAGTAAACATGTGACATGGTTGGAATAAAATCACTAGAGTATCGCGAATGTGCGTTGGCATGGTAAACAACTTTATAGTACTATATATTTAGCTAGAAATGTTTTGTGGTTGTAGGGACCAGTAGGAAAAAAGATAACAAATGAAACCTCTTTAATATCTCATTTGTTTCTCTTAGGCTGTTTCTCAGTGTGCGTTCTTATGCATTCTAAAATATGGACTCGTTCAACGTCATCATCCACTGCCATAGTTCAATTTCAGCACTCAAGAACGCAAGTACAGAGAATGCATAAAATTACCCAGATGTGTTCTTGATCAGTCAGAATATTGAATATGCATCTGATGGTGACTTGTCTGCAAGAACCCATATGAAGTCCCAGAAGTCATAGCGGTATTACAGTGGCAGACGAAAGACATTTGTCATTGTCTTTTCCCCAAAAAACATTTCTCTGTAAGTGGGAACCCCAATCAATACAAAAGTTGCGAATGTCTGGCAGCTCATCAGAGTTGTCATGCTCCACCAACATTTGTTGTTTTGTTGGGCATCATTTTAATAAGGTAATAAACACATGAGGAAACAATTGTTAATGGACTTTATTCTTTTATTTATCAGAATTTATCAGAAATTGTCGGACGAGGTTGTTGGTGAAGAAAGCAGAGTGGAAGTTGTCCACAAGACAAAAAATGACCAATACGGCAATAGCTCCACCTCTGTGTGTAATATTGCTAGTAGTTCTCTCACAGGCTACAAATGAGCTGGGATGGGCAATTACACAATAAAACGATCGTAGCACATCTTAAAGCACACAGTAGATGCATTCTACATCCTCCTGTTCTTCCGAGTTCATTCTTCCAAGGTAGCTTGGCAAGACTGGTCTTCATAAAAATGAAAAAAAGTATGGTTTCAGCATTCTTAGCATTGAGAAACACCCTTAGACAGCAAAGTGATTAAACAGAGAGCAAATACAGACTTTTGCCAAAGTCTCCTGCTTCTCAGATTTTTCAAATGAAAAAATTGAAGACTAGTAATCTCACACGTTTCTCATGCTAATGTGAAGACATCTCAACAATAGCCCAGTTTCCATTCCATCTTTGTTAGCGACAAAGTGAAAATGCGGGAAAAAAACAATTGTGACATTTGCCACCTTCTGCAAGTTTCCATTCAAATGGCCTTTTATCGATAAAAATGGTGTGTGTGATGACATCATGCCTAAAAAAAACACTTTGTCGCATTAAAAAAAAATCCTCTGAAGTTTGGGTAAAATGGGGAGATTATTGAGACAATTCATTGAAATTGTCAGCTTACAGTCATTTTAATTAACATATAAAAGAAATCAGAAGAGGATGAATTGCAATCAAAAGGGAGCAGTTTCCCTTCTGATAGGACTGTAATATTGGTCCTGATGTTGAGCATAATGGCCCTATTCAAGCTGGCAACCTGCCGGAAAAAGTAGTGTGGGAAACTTTCTATCTCAGTATAAGGACCATCAATCGATGTGTATATGCCATATGGAGTGGTGGTGTAGTGGTCTAAAGCACATAACTGGTATACTGATAATCAGAAGGTCACTGGTTCGATCCCCACAGCCACCACCATTGTGTCCTTGAGCAAGACACTTAACTCCAGGTTGCTCCGGGGGGATTGTCCCTGTAATAAGTGCACTGTAAGTCGCTTTGGATAAAAGCGTCTGCCAAATGTATAAATGTATATGCGGTGTGCACAGCTATTTACGAAAAAACTAATGATGCGGCGTTATATCAGGGTTTACATAAGATACATTCCTAATATTCAATATTTTGAACAATCATCTAATCAAAAGCATCGCCATCACAACTGCATTATGTCCCGCATATTTCTGCAGCAACTTTGAACGACCAACTGAACTTGATTGTCATCTAAAATTTATTTTAGCTTCATAATGCAAATTTTAATTTCTGAAGAAGCAGTAAATGTGATCCAAGTTAAAGATGGTTTGATTTAAAGTATTTAAATGTTTTAAAATGTTCAAAAGATTGTTTTCTGAATGTGAAATGGACAAATAGTTCTGATAGTTTATATTCTTGAAAAAAGTGCAGAACATTCTGAGAATGTGATTCAGCCGACTGTTTTCGTCTATAGAACAGGGTAAAGCTAATTTAAGTTTGTGTAAAGAAAAGGCATATATAGGTCTAAAAATATATATTTTGGCTTTCAATACTGTCGTCATGATAACACAGGCAAATGATTGGGGCAGACTCTGTCATGTGACACTATATTCTTTCATTAATGCCAATTTAATCGACCAAAAGTTTTTCCAAACCAGTTTTTCGCGACATTGATGTATCGACATTTTATGCGCTTGAGTTAAACAGACAAATATTATGTCTTTTTTTTGGCAAAAAATGCTTGGATGGAAACGTAGTTAATGATATGAAAAATCTGAAACTGTGCTCAGATTTGCCATGATGCCAAAGTCTGCACGTAAAACAAGATTTCTATATCAACTCAAAGTTGTCATATTTGTCATCAAATTCTTCCAAAACCAAATTACCTGAGCTAAGCAATCCGCAAATCTTAGCTCTATACTCTTCCTGTATGTCAGTACAGTGTCTCATTTGTTTCTATGTTTATTTCTAAGGAATTTTAGGAGAAACATCTGAGACAACATTTATACTTATAATCATTTAGGCCTGATTAAGTTTCCTGTACTACGAGAAACCTCTTAACAATAACATTTTCCTCAGGGGATAAAACCCCAATTTTTATTGAAAAGAATATGATCTTTTATCCTATTTTTTCTGACATGTATAAAAAAAGAATACACAAAATACACTTCAATCTTCTCTATCAAAATCACATATGTGGAATATTGATAGCAAGGTTAATATTTCTGTTTTTCTTCACTTGATGAGAGCTTAGACACCCGTGCTTGTGAGATGACTAATCTAAGTAGGTTTGATTGAACAGAAAGGTCATTTAAATAAGCATTAAATGAGATCTGGTACCAGGCCATTAGGTATGTGACAGGAACACATGGTTTAATTCCAAATCGAGTTTCTAAGTGTCAATTGATTTCTTCACAAAAACTTTTGAATTTCAAGAGCAATTTCCACACTGAGTGATTGCAACAATAAATGTTTTATTATATTTCTAAACATAATTAAGGAGAGAGAAATGGAGAAAGAACAAGACAAAAAAAAGAAAAAACTGTGAATGACATAAATGCTTTAAAGGGTTAAAAGGAATAGTGAGTGGGAGGTGTTTTGGTTAGAAGTTGTCAGATCGACTGTGGTGGTGATGATGATGACTAAGCGAGTGGACAAGAGCTGACAGAGCTCAGCTTAAGCTTACCTCCCCTCCTCCACCTTTCTGTGCCATGATCATCCAACTACTTAATGTCACAGTCACAGCATAAATGAGTAGTTTCTGTGTTATGTGTTGATTGTGTGTGCAAATGTATGCATGTATGTGTAGCCACCTGGAGAAATTTCATGACATTTAACTATAGTCATAAATTGGAAATGGCCCCTTTAAGAACCAGAGTTTTGCAACGCCTGCTTTCTGGCATTCACCTTTTGTACACATGCAAGGACGGGTATGTAATTTTAGAATTAATCATATCTTATTTCATTATTTATAGCCCAGAGTGTTTCCCAGTTAAATGAACATGTGTAAAGAGAATTGTATTCTTTTACACTGTTATACATGTCCTTTAAGCCTGGTTAAAAATAAGTAAAATACTTTGAGTGATTTAAGAAAGCACTTTAATGCATAAAATGCTGTGAATGTAATAAGCATGTATTTAGGTTATGTATGCTGAAGCATATGGGTAGACTAATGCCCTGTTTGTATTTTCATTTGACATTAGCCTCCGCCATATTTCATTACAGTATTTCATTTTTGTATTTCATTGTACCATATTTCTTTCTACTGAGTTTCATTGTGCTGAAATGTATCATCCTTCTTTTTTTACATATCCATCGACCGCTCTTTTTTTTCTTTTTTGTAAAACAGCCATCAAATTAAACCCCACAAAACTAGTTTTGTATCCTGTGTTGTGTATTTACAACCCACCAGCTATGTATAAGGGAGACTGGGGCTAGTTGTCACAAAGGGTAAAAAATTATAAATTTTTGAGTAAAATGTGTATTTACACAAATGATTGTTTTCTGTATTATAGTAAAAAAAGAAAAAAAAAAAGAAAAGAAAAATACCGTGTTATGATAATGAGCATTATAGCTGAAAAGAATGAGATTATTAAAAGTAAAACATCTAGACACATTACGGTAGTGAGAATTGATGGGTTAAATATGCTTCTGCTTAAGTGTCCTAAACATGTCAAAATGCTAAATGCAAAAAAAAAAAAAAAACTTAATTGTCCTAAATACAGGCTTTATTTTCTTTAAGCAAAATATAATTTAACTTATATTATATTTACCTATATTTAAATATTCACTGAAGTAATAAGTATTACAATAAGCCCCGGTTTCCGCTATGAACATTGAATGGATATATGGATATCGTGCACTCTATGTGTCTGAGCAACGATTAAAAAATCGGACTGTCATCGAAAGGTAGATTTAATGCCACATTCTAGGCAATGGAGGTCGTGCTCATATATCACTGATACAGTCAGGCTTAACTGGGTGTGATTCTGAGGTCTAGGCTCACATTAGTCAGAATCAGACCTCTAATGATCAACACTTATATCAGATGGCAGGATGAAGGGTTAGGGGAGTCACGGCAAATTAGATAATTCTATCAATTCCGTGCATGGCACACTGTGAAACAAGAATAGAGGTTCTCCGGTAGACTTGCACCAAAGGCATTGAGCCATAAATGTGTTCAAGAACTAAATATATATATATATATATATATATATATATATATATATATATATATATATATATATTTTATATCTAACCTTAATATGATTTAAAAACAACAGACAAATATAGTTTGGGTCTGATAAGTAAAACAAATTTACCTATTCAGACAACAGCAGCAAAATAATTTTGAGTCTGATACACTAAAAACAAAGCCATAGAGACTGATGCCAGAAATCAATTGCCTAGCAACACCCTAGCAACCACATTACATGCTATCACAACTCAGAATACCTTAGCAACCAAATAACAAGGTCCCGGCAACCACCTACAACACCTTTCCATCATGGTATGAGTTTTGCACAGTCAGAAAATGTCAAATCTGGTATTGCGTAGCTTTTTTACTGGCTTTACCACCAAAGAGCCATAACAATTTACGATAACAATGATAATTGTAACCAGCAGCAAGTGTTTACATAATCTCTCAGTATCAATAAGGGAATTCAATGATATCAAGAATAATTCATGCATTTTAAACACATATGAGGCCCTAAAACTGTGAAAGACTGAAAGAGCGATGAGCAATCACAAAGCCATTTGTCTAGCACCATTGACTGAATGAGCCCTGGCATCCCTTTATAAAATCCTTATTGGCGTTATAGAAACTACTGCCACAGACAGGGTAGTAAATCTTGCCACAAGTAAATGGAGGTTGATCCACATTAGTAACGGCTAATTATCCTTTAACGAGGCTGGCAACTGGGCAATGTGCCCTGCAGGGTCATAGATCACTCTTGCTTCAGATTCCCTGTTCCCCAAATTATTAGAATGGCTACTGCATGCATGAATAAAACATTATGTATATATGTAAAGCATGCATGAGTAATAAACTCATAACTTGCAAATAGGACTCGTATTACAGAATATAGCAGATTTTTGGGGCTAATGCCAAAATTCATGGAGATGACCTAAAAGAGCAGAAATGGCTTTACCTGAGTCACCATGGCGACAGAACCTCACTAATGTTCTATGATTACCACAACCTTCTGCAAAACCTGCAGAATAAAGCAGGTAAAACACATCTAAAAGCATGCACTCTGTGATAACAGCTTCTGAAGGTTTTCGTCAGGCAGGACTCCCAGACCACCCTTGACACGGTTAGGTTCAGGTGTCAGTTCTTTGAAATTAAAATGGGGGTTTCTCTTTCATATGCCACCAATGATGGTTCCATAGCTTCAAACAAGAAAACAACTTCAATCTGACTGATATAATGAGGAGGAAAGAGAGGAGGGGGGACACAAGATATTGCTGTAATGAGACACCAAATGTGGCCATTAATCAGATGTATGGTAATGATAAACATGTTTTTATGCATTAATGACTGAAGATATGGAGAAATTATATAACCTCCAACAGTGAGAGAATTTGCGATTAGATCTTGACAACACTAAACAACCAAAAATACTAGAATATGCAGTAGAAAATACTTCACAAACAAGACATATTTTTTCAAAGACAGAAAATATTTTTCTAGGCTTGATCATCTAATGTAAGATCAATGAAATCAAGAAACTAAACAAGTCAAGATATTCTCCTGACATTTAGATGCATAACAATAATGCACAGTATGGATTTCTGATTAACTATGGAACCTCTCAGCCATGCATGAAGTAATTCACATAAATCATACCAAGAAAAACGATATTAATATTGATAGGATTTTTATTTTAATATTTCTAAATATGTTTTATTTATATTGAAAAATTATAGGAAAGCAATATGTTGCATGATAAATTATCTCTGTTTCTCTCTTAAGATTTTACTTCTTTGTGACAAAAGCACTTTTTTTGTGAATAAAATAGGTTGTACAAGACAAAGCTTGAACATTTATGGGTATCAGGAGTTTACCCTTCAGTACAAAAAAGTGTTGCAGCAGATATGTGTTTTGTAATAAGTGTTTTGAAGTTAACATATATGATATATGTTATGCATACAATAGTATTTGCATAGTAAGTAGAGTAATTTGAAAATATATGAATATTATTTATTAATTAACTAGCCTTGGGTAATGCTGCATGGTTTTAAGGTTCAAAAAGTAATATAAAAGGCAACTACAGTATATGAACAAGTTTTAAAAGTTCATAATATCACGGCCCTAGTACACATTAATATTGTGTGGAAGACTCCAAATCAACAGTAAGAAAGCAAAAGAAACCTGCATATAATAAAAGAGAGATTAGGCATCATTGCCTGATTACATTATCTGGTAATATAGTCACCTTCTGAATGCAGTGTGAAAGTCAATTTATAATCCCTGTTTGACAGAGCTGAGATGAAAAGGATTTTAGAATGAAAGAAATGCACTCAACCAAGGGCCCATCTGAGGATGACTGTGCACATGCAGGGCTAAAGATTCAGTTTTATCACATAGACCACAGAAACACACACCAACAGTGGGCACACGCTCATAGATACGTAGCCAAGTGGAGAAATTTCATGAACTTTAACTCTTATTATACATTGGATATGGCCCCTTTAAGAACCAGAGTTTTGCAACATCTGCTTTCTGGCACTCTCTCGTGTTGCACATGTATGCTTGTTAGAGACGTGAGAACATACATTGTGCAAGAGAGCTCCCAGTTTTGCTCATCAGTTGGGAATTCTTTGGGTTAATATAACATTTCACACAAAATGCTGATCAATTACATTAAAATGTGTTCACAAGGGTCATATATACAAATTGAAAGTTTTTATGGGTTATTTTTGAAGAATGCATATGGATTGCCTATGCTGTTTGACCACGTTTTGTGCACATGTGAGTACTGGGTTTGTACATTTAGTCAAATCCTATTTTATGATTTATAGCCCATAGTGTTTTCCAATGAAGTGAACATGTGTAATGATAATTTTATTGTTTTAAACTGTTATACATGTCCTTAAAGTCTGGTTAAAAATTAAGCAAAACACATTGAGTGATTTAAGCATGTGTTAAATGCTTTGGGTGATTAGCAAGCAAGTACTTAAGTGCATAAAATGCTGTGAATGATATAAGCATGTTGTTAGAAATGCAGACGAGGGCAGACAAGGAGTAGGATCTACGTGCGGGTTCTTTATTTTGAATCAAAGTGCAAACAGACATGAACAAAAGAAACATCCACGGGGGGAAAACTGAAACAAAAACACGAACACATCGGAGGAACACGGAACTAGGGAAACACGGCAGGATGAACACAGCTGGAAGGGTAGAAACATTGACCACGAGAAAGACATTCATCAACATTCAACGAACGACAAGGAGTGGAGAACAAACAGGGTTTATATACACAGACACAGGAGGATCACAAACGACAAACAGGTGCGAACAATGACACAAAGATGGCGGTGATGAGATCCGGGAATTGTGGGAAGTGTAGTTTTTAGACAAAGACAAGTGAAACACGGGGCAGACAACAAGGGAATCGTGACACATGTACTAAGTATGTGTTGAAGTATACGGTTAAGCTAATGCCCTGTTTTTTCTTTCATTTGGTTAGTAGCCTCTACTGTATTTCATTATTGTATTTTTTGTTTTTCATTTTCTGTTTTTCATTCTGCTGTGTTTCACTGTGCAGTTCATCATCAACATTTTTTTTTTTTTAAACAGATTAAACCCCCTCAAAATAGTTCTGCATCCTCTGTTGTTTATTCATAAACCACTGGCTACATAAAGTACCCATGTACACATACAGTACATATAGTATAAAATTTGCACAGACACATCAGGAAATATTGTATCTATTATATGCATATTCATCTTTATATTGTTCATATATAGAACAATTATTGCTACTGTATAATATGTATTATTGTTATTTTATGGTAATTAGAATCGCCATTGAGGATAAAGAGAAACATTACAATAAAACTCAAAAGTAAGCTTTCTGGGCAAATCATGGAAATTTGAATTTGAGAAAACAATGTATTTAATTGTCATTGACTACAATATTGTCACAATTAATAAAAAAAACTCTTAATGGGGTCCTAAAAATACATAATTTATGCAAAACATATTTTCTAATTTATTTTATTTTAATTATGGCATGAAAAGGGACCTGTGAAGTTTTTCTGTATCATTCACTCATGCAATCACACATCTACTGCACAAACACCACGTTTGTACAAACAAGCATCTTTGCACTTGCATCAAATCTTACACAGATATAAGTGACATCTGAATGTAAGCAAAGGTAAAAAGCAAAATCTCATACTTCCTGATCATGTGTCGTTTTCAGGCTGAAGAAAGAATTAGGATTTGGCTGTACAGCGTAAGAAGCATAGTTCCTGTATACATGCATAAGAAGCTTAGAGGGTTAAGACGTCCTGAATCTGTTGCCATGGAGCACAGAAGGTTCCTTGCAGGCTCCTAAACGTCAAGCATTAGATTCATAATACCAGATTTTCTCATGTATAAGAAGATATTCGAAAAAGAGAATGCTTTATTTTTTATTTATTTACAGACTTTCCTAACTCGCCAATACATAAACACCATATGTTTGTGTCTAAATTCACAGCAGTGATAGACACAGGCTCAGACAGGATATGACACAAGGACAGGCTACCGTGGAGCCTGAGCCCAATCCTGGGCAGATGAAACACATGGTGGCCCAGTGTGTGTGCGCACACACAGGTTAAGTAGAGCTGCAGGCTAAACTGCTAAAGACCTGACAACAGTCACAATGAACAGCATCAGTGCTCACGGAATAGTTACGTTGTTGCTCTTTTTTCAGCTGGTAAGAAGAAAAAAAAGCTGTCATTCTGATGGCTAGCTGCTATTATCAGCCATGCAGGCTGCCAAGCTCAGCAGCTGTAAAACATTTCACACAAAAGTTATTAGCATTTCAGATAATTAGACGGCCTTTACACGGCACTTCTGTATAGCTATGATATAATTGTGTAGGCCTATACTGTAGGCTAGCTTACAAAAATAGCTACATGGAAGAAATAAAATCACGATTAACAGTTTCATTAAATACATTTTGCCAGACTTTGCTACTTGTTAGGAATGAGGATCCAAATGCAGGCTTCTTTATTTATTAAACAAACATAAACTAAGAACTCAGGCAGGGAAACACAGATCAGGCTTGACAACATTCAACGAACGACAAGGAGTGAACAAAAAGCAGGGCTTAAATAACCAGGGAGTGATGACTGAATTAGACACAGGTGAGAACAATGAACAAAATGGCAGTGGTGATGGCAGGTGGATTCTGGGAAGTGTAGTACATTTAACAATGACAAGTGAAACCCAGGGCAGACAACAAGGGAATCGTGACACTGCTGAACAGTTGCTAATGTGTCCTAAGTGGTTTTCAACACCTTGTTAAGTGGTTACAAGGGTGTTCAGGATGGTGGCTAGGAGGTTGCTTTTGGCCCAAGTCAAAAGAGCCCACTTTCAAGTCTCAGAAATCATACATATGATTGCTTAGAAAAGTAATAGCACACCCCTCCTCAACAAGCTGCAAAAGGAATAACTCATGTCCATAGCAAAAATGATGGGGGACAAGTTTAATGCTTTATTGTTTATTCAAATTCCTAACAATAATAGCAACAATAATTCTTTTCTTTATTAAATAGCTGATCAAACATATGGCATTCACAATAGCACCTGTGCACTCTGCAGAAGCATCTATTTTTATTCTATTCTTTATTAAAGTTCCAGGGGGAAAATAAAGAAGAACCAAAATACACTCACCTAAAGGATTATTAGGAACACCTGTTCAATTTCTCATTAATGCAATTATCTAATCAAACAATCACATGGCAGTTGCTTCAATGCATATAGGGGTGTGGTCTTGGTCAAGACAATCTCCTGAACTCCAAACTGAATGTCAGAATGGAAAAGAAAGGTGATTTAAGCAATTTTGAGCGTGGCATGGTTGTTGGTGCCAGACGGGCCGGTCTGAGTATTTCACAATCTGCTCAGTTACTGAGATTTTCACGCACAACCATTTCTAGGGTTTACAAAGAATGGTGTGAAAAGGGAAAAACATCCAGTATGCGGCAGTCCTGTGGGCGAAAATGCCTTGTTGATGCTAGAGGTCAGAGGAGAATGGGCCGACTGATTCAAGCTGATAGAAGAGCAACTTTGCCTGAAATAACCACTCGTTACAACCGAGATATGCAGCAAAGCATTTGTGAAGCCACAACACGCACAACCTTGAGGCGGATGGGCTACAACAGCAGAAGACCCCACCGGCTACCACTCATCTCCACTACAAATAGGAAAAAGAGGCTACAATTTGCAAGAGCTCACCAAAATTGGACAGTTGAAGACTGGAAAAATGTTGCCTGGTCTGATGAGTCTCGATTTCTGTTGAGACATTCAGATGGTAGAGTCAGAATTTGGCGTAAACAGAATGAGAACATGGATCCATCATGCCTTGTTACCACTGTGCAGGCTGGTGGTGGTGGTGTAATGATGTGGGGGATGTTTTCTTGGCATACTTTAGGCCCCTTAGTGCCAATTGGGCATCGTTTAAATGCCACGGCCTACCTGAGCATTGTTTCTGACCATGTCCATCCCTTTATGGCCACCATGTACCCATCCTCTGATGGCTACTTCCAGCAGGATAATGCACCATGTCACAAAGCTCGAATCATTTCAAATTGGTTTCTTGAACATGACAATGAGTTCACTGTACTAAAATGGCCCCCACAGTCACCAGATCTCAACCCAATAGAGCATTTTGGGATGTGGTGGAACGGGAGCTTCGTGCCCTGGATGTGCATCCCACAAATCTCCATCAACTGCAAGATGCTATCCTATCAATATGGGCCAACATTTCTAAAGAATGCTTTCAGCACCTTGTTGAATCAATGCCACGTAGAATTAAGGCAGTTCTGAAGGCGAAAGGGGGTCAAACACAGTATTAGTATGGTGTTCCTAATAATCCTTTAGGTGAGTGTATATATACAATTCAAAAGAGGCAATCGAAAAGGGAATGTAATTGTAATTAAAACAATGCATTGTAAAATGTGTAAGCATTATAGGTTGGCAAATAAAATGACATAACAAATAAGAAAGGACATAAAAATGCTAATAAATAATAACTAATAATTTTTTCCAAGGTTGCACAACAATACCCATACCGAGTTCAATCAAGTTCACTGAACTGGATTATCTATTGATGCAATATATATCTTTAAAAGTGCTCTGTGAACACATAGCCTACTTTGCCTTTTAGACACAGTTAGAGAAAAAAAATATGATATTAATATCTGAGAAATCAGTCTTCCACTGTACAATGGAAGACATGTGCGTCATTTGGCCCCATCCTGTCCCATTCCAGTCTTCAAACACCGGTGCTTGGCTGAGCCTTTATTCTGCGGTTCCAGACAGTCCAACCTCCTTATTATGAATAATTAAACACTGAGGAGTAACAATTACATAAAGTGGACAATTAATTATTTAGCCCAAAGTCTATGTTTTATAGACGAGGGATGCCAGAACAGCATTGTAACTTTGTTGTTGTGATTAGAGCTCAGTAAGTAACAGCATGGGAAATGGTTTGGGGACATGGTTAACATGGTTGTGTGGGGTGACCGCTGAGGGGTTTTATGTATTTGTTTAAAGGTAAGCTGCCAAAAACACACTGGATTTTGTAATGCAATGGAACATGCCAGATTTTAAGGGATCCAAATCTGGCATCACAGTGACTAAAACATTCAGATCAAATCTGCAGAATTTTACAGTATTTTTTGCTCTGATTTGGGGCAAAATCTCTGTAATATTGCGGAATGGATTTAAAAATGGTAAAATGTTTAAGAGTAGTAGCTATATTTTATTCATAGCTGAAAGCGTAATTAAATTAATCAAAATAAAAAATAACACAAGGATTGGGGAATGGACATTTGAATTCTGGTGAAATCTGATATCAGTATAATTCCAGGATTTAGAATTTGCATAGCTTTTAGATTCAGAATAAAGAAGAACCGAAGAACCGCCCACAGGAAGACTTGACTATTCGTATTGTTCTTACATGACATTAGGGCTGGTGGATCTGAGAATCGCAACAGTATCAATGTTAAGTTATAAAGAAAGCATACAGGAAAATAGTAGGAAATGTGTGGGGACTCTTATGAAAGTACAGTACAGAATAAAAGTGCAGACTATTTCACAAAAAAACTTAAAGCAAAGCAGAATACACAGTTCTGCTCATGGATATCTAGTTTACTAGCTGAACTGACTATGGGTGGTCCATTTTTGTGCCATCTGAGGCTGAGACTACACACACCTATACATACAGATCATCATCTGGCACACGATTCCTTTAACTTGTAATATGACAGTGATGACATATCAATTCATTTTCTCTTAGATATTAAAAATCTCACCCAGAATGTTGAGTTTCTCTGGAATTTGCTCTCCTCCCTCTCTGCTGTGGTGTCTTATTATGAGTCATGATGGAGTGTGTGAGCATCGCACATGACACTGGGCTGATGCTGTCCTCTCATATAACAGATGAACATTACAATAGCGATCATTTATCACACTGACAGTAAAGACTGGCTTAACATACAACAATGTCATAGGCAGACAAGTGAAATTAACATGCTTAAGCATCTGGACACACACACACACTTACAGACCTAAGAAGTGAGGATGTCTCATAGATCGTCTAGGTTACGTATGTAACCTTCGTTCCCGATGGAGCGAACGAGACGTTGTGTCGGAGAAGCGACACTAGGGGTCTCTCTTGAGCGCAGATATATGCCTCTGACTAATGAAAAAAGGCCAATGAGAAATTGGCAGACAGTATTTGCATACCCCGCCCCCGGACATACAGGTATTTAAGCGGGCAAATACGGGAGTTCATTCAGGATTTTTCTGAGGAGCCGCAAATGGTACGGCCACAACAGTGGCTCGGCTCAGCGACATGGCGGGGAGGAAACAACATCTCGTTCACTCCATTGGGGAACGGAGGTTACATACGTAACCTACACGTTCCCCTTCTGTCGCTCTCTCCACGTTGTGTCGGAGAAGCGACACTAGGGTTCCCACTTAAATCATGCCATGCGCTGGGCCGTGTACGTGAACTGCTGATACAGAAGCGGGCAGGTTTTCTTACGTGCAAACGCGACCAGCTGTATCAGGATGCACATACCCTTCCCCAATGCCCCATTAAAGTAATCAGAATCCTTCTGGTTACCCTAGTGAGAATACCGATGAAATGGCATCGACAACCCAGTGGGCGAGCCTCTGTTTGGAGACAGCGTTCCCTTTCTGCTGTCCCCCAAAGCAGACAAAGAGCTGCTCAGAACGTCTAGAGTTCTGCGTGCGGTCCAAATACGCAAAGCACATACCGGACACAGCATTGAAAGGGCTGGGTCTGCCTCCTCCCGGGGCAGCGCTTGCAGGTTCACTACCTGATCTCTGAAGGGCGTGGTAGGAACCTTGGGCACGTAGCCCGGTCGTGGTCTTAGGATCAAATATGTGTCTGCCGGACCGAACTCCAGACAAGTGTCGCTGACAGAGAACGCTTGCAGGTCCCCGATCCTCTTGATGGAGGCGAGCGTGATCAGCAGGGCCATTTTGAGAGAGAGGGCCCTGAGTCCAGCTGAGTCTAGCGGCTCGAAGGGGGGTCTCTGGAGGCCCGTGAGGACCACTGAGAGATCCCAGGAGGGGAACAGGCTTGGCCGGGAGAGGTTTAGCCTTCGGGCGCCTCTTAGGAACCTGATAATTAAGTCGTGCTTACCCAGAGACTTGCCGTCTACTGTAGCATGGTGAGCCGCGATGGTGGCGACATACACCTTGATGGTGGAAGGGGACAGCCGCCCCTCCAGCCTCTCCTGTAGGAACAAAAGCACTGACCTAACTGCGCACCTCTGTGGGTCTTCAGCTCGAGAAGAACACCAATTTGCGAACAGGCGCCACTTTAGGGCATAAAGATGCCTGGTAGAAGGGGCTCTGGCTTGGTTGATTGTGTCCACGATGGTCGATGGTAGACTGGCTAGCTCTTCTGCGTCCCGTCCAAGGGCCAGACGTGGAGGTTCCAGAGGTCTGGGTGTGGATGCCAGAGCGTGCCCCGTGCCTGAGAAAGAAGGTCCTTCCTCAGGGGAATTCGCAGGGAGGGGCTGTCGCGAGAAGCGTGAGATCCGAGAACCAAGTCCGAGTGGGCCAATAGGACTTGCTCCTCATGCTCCCTGACCTTGCACAGCACCTGTGCAAGAAGGCTCACTGGGGGGAATGCGTACTTGTGCAGCCCCGTGGGCCAGCTGTGTGCCAATGCGTCTGCCCCG
Organism: Xyrauchen texanus; assembly: GCF_025860055.1. NCBI lineage: Eukaryota > Metazoa > Chordata > Actinopteri > Cypriniformes > Catostomidae > Xyrauchen > Xyrauchen texanus. The sequence goes on from NC_068288.1 coordinate 36,220,679, forward strand.
AGGGGAGCCTCTGTTCGGGCGTACCAGAGCGGGCAGTGGGAGGTTTCTCGGGAGGCATATATCGGCGCTCAAGAGAGACCCCTAGTGTTTCTTCACCGACACAACGTGGAGAGAGCAACAGAAGGGGAACCAATGGTTCTCATACTTAGATAAAGATATTTACTGACCCTAAACCTAATCCTCACAGATGGAGCGGCTGTGGCTCAGTTGGTAGAGCGGGTCGGCCACTAATTGCAGGGTTGGTGGTTCGAATCCTGGCCCACACGACTCCACATGCTGAAGTCTACTTGGGCAAGACACTGAACCCCAAGTTGCTCCCAATGGCAGGCTAGCACCTTACATAGCAGCTCTGCTGCCATTGGTGTATGAATGAATGGGTGAATGAGATGCAGTGTAAAGTGCTTTGAATACTGTTAAGGCTTAAAAGGTGCTATATAAGTGCAGACCATTTAAAGACACCAGTTGAGATTTTTAGATTCAAAGAAAAACATAATTTGGCAGATTTATGAGCATTTAAATAGCATGTCCTTTTCCAGGCAGATTGTTAAGATAATTTTCAATGCTATGGCTATTTTCTTATAGACATTTCCCATTTTGTGAAGCTCAACAACCTTTTGCTGCACATCAGAACTATATTCTTTAGTCTAACCCATCTGTGATTGATGATTAAGGAAAATTGGCTTGTTTGTTACCTCATATTTATACCCCTGTGAAACAGGAAGTCATGGCTGAACAATTTCATCTTCCTAGTCACTAACATGCACTAAAAATATAAAATATGAATGGGAATATAATTCAGATATATTTACTCTTAAGAATTTCTAAGGCTGGTAAACATGTTTTGAAGAAAAATATTTATTCAATAATGGGATATTTCCCCTTTTTCAATAGTTTTACTTCAATTAAAGATGAGATTTTTCAGATTTTTTTAAATGAAAATCAAATATATATATATATATATATATATATATATTTCAGCAGTTACATATCATAATCAAGGACAGAAAACCAACAAAAGTATTAAAGGGGTATAAACGTATTAAATGAGGAATCCAATTTTCCTTGATATTTTGACATATAAGAGGTCAATATACTATAAAACATACTGTGGCAGGGCGGAGGGCGGGGCCGGGTCGTGATCCTACACACCCGGTCCCGTATAAGGCTAATTAAGCCTCCGTGAGGGATAAAGGTCGACTGCAGAGGATCGTGCAGGAGAGAGAGATCATTTACGGACATGTCCGTCATGTGTGTGTTTATGTTGTATCTCTCTCACCCTCTGGGTACTCTGCATTCCTTTATCCCTCACGGAGGCTTAATTAGCCTAATACGGGACCGGGTGTATAGGATCACGACCCGGCCCCGCCCTCCGCCCTGCCACACATACTGTCAATTACAGAACTCAAAACTTAATTCCCAATGCAATAAAAGCATTTACTGAAACCAAGCTGCCAAAACGCCCCATTCTCTACTTCCATGACAACTCGACATCACTTGGGGTACTCATTAATTCAAGACGGCCTCTACAGCAACAACATCAACGGCTATTTTAAAATCATTGCAACCATGGTGCTGCCGACTTGTGCTCATTTGACACATAAACAGAGACAGAGAGAAGGACAAAAGGCCTACTGTCTGTGCCTCACTACTCCTGAACACGAAAGGGGACCCATCTGGACTATTTTTAATAATTTTTGTATACAATCATGTACTACACAGATGTCTTTGACTGTTGTCATCTCTCTGGCTCGTTTTTAAAAGATGCAGTGCCAAGTTTCAACTCTGAAGAGAAGATGCATTTCATCAGCTGCTGTAGCTGCTGTTGTTTTGTTGCATTAATTGCTCAACAAACTGTTCTTTCACCTATCAGTGCTATATTTAATTGTTGGTGTATTTAAACATGCATTAGATGGACGTCTTGGACCGTTTTGATTTGTTTCTGCCAATGTGCACCTATGGATAAATTGGATGTGTGCATCTTGTGAAGCAGTCATAAAACAAATCTTTGCCAAGGAATTGTCTGAATGATATGGGGCAGTTCAAAACACTATTGGACCCGTTATTGGACCTGCATAGACACAAACCTTCTGAAACGTTTCTTTGTGTTGTTGGCAGTAGTAGCGCCAGCACAAAATGGAACAGGACACCTGTTTGTTTACTGTTGGGATTGACACACTGCAACGGACGCTTCCATAGTAGACATCATCGTTGATTATAATGTCCATTGTAGACAGGGTGTGAGTGTTAACAGTTGTGCTTGAGATGAATAGAGTATGCGTTGGATGTGCATTGTGTGTAAACTGTGAAATGTACATTTCTTTCCCTCACAAGCTGTTTGAACAAAGAAGGCCACTGAGAATAAATTCTTGTCCAACAAGGATCACAGTCAGGTAAAAACAAGCCCAAATCCCAACACATTGTTGTTCCAACTAGGACTCCTGAGGCAATTCAATCTTATTTTAACCCAGCACATTAACATCTGAGTGCAAAGTATGGGTAGGAATCAGCAGGGACCTGCCAATACCGTATTATGTTGATATCTGGGTTGCAATTTGATCATATTGTTTTTCTTTATACTATTTACATATATTGCAATCTTTTAATCACTCATTTCGTCATTGGAATTCGTTTTGCGCAACAAGTGCTAAACATCCTACTTATTTCATTGTAGAGCCGTTGAAATAACGCAGCACACATCTACATCAGTGTCAGAAACAAAAAACTATGGACATCCTTACAAATTAAACACAAAAACTGTGTGGAGATCCTTTAACAAGTTAAAGACTTATTCTTAGCTCGTTCTGAGTTTTCATTTTGGTCGAAGACAAATAATACGGTGTTTGTTGACTTATGCCACAATATGTTCTCACACTCATGTTCTGGGTGGTGGTCGATCTGTTTTTTTCACATAAGTAGTAATGTGAAAAATGTAACAAAATAAATATTGATTCTTGGTATTAGATTATTGATACTATAGTTTATACTTTGGATTATTGATTCCCCCCACCTCTAGTGCAAAGTTTGATGTGGTGTTATGTGGCACCTAGTGCTGTGCTCTCTGCATTGTTTCATCTCTGATATTGGGCTTGTTTCCAGTTGATGGTCCCCACCATGAAATATGATCTGTCATAGTTGATTCTGCGCCCATATTCATCTTTAGGTGCCTGTGGTTTGAAGATGGAGGGAGTCTCGTAAAATAATAAATGATAAATGCAATCAAAAACATCGGATATGAAAGACCAGCATTCAGACTGCATGCAGTGCACAAGCTCCATAGGGCATCATATTGATCATGTGACCTTTAGCATTACAATGTCAAAGCTGTGTGAAGGCTGCAGTCAGCAGGATCCATCAGTATTTCAGCAAAAGGACAGAGGCAACACTAGTAGGACATATCCAAGCATTATACACATTTCCTTCTGTAAGACTGAAGTGTCTTAAATGAAATGTTAAAGTATTTTCTCCCATTCTAGCTTAATATGCACAGATAGTTTACCTGAAGCCTGAATGGGTTTTAGTTCCCTGAAAAAATTGAACACTGTGGCTTTGTGGTGCTTTCAAACCATTGCTGTTTGAGAATCCTGACTAGCTAGACACAGCAACATTGGGACAACCAATGGTGGGACTTTGGGGTGGGACCATTTGTTTGTATAAACTATGGAAGATGAGGGTATTTTTCTGGAATATGTTTGAAAACAGTGATTATTTTTACAATTACAATTGATGACACTAGCAATTCATCGCTCTTCAGTTATATTAAATTTAAATCACTTCTGCATGATAAGTACCTAAAAGCAGGCTTTGGTCTCTGACAGACATTTCTTGATTTTATATTTTAATCATTTGTGTGTTTTAGGATTAAAATGAAAGAAGTTAAAGGGTAACAGATCAAGGAGATAGAGTGCAACAATTTGCAGCTTGCAACAAGTTTCATTAAGCCCACTGTCAGATTAAAAGATATTTCAACAGATGGTCCAATTAATATGAGAAAACATTGTTCTTTAGTGCAATTATTCTTTCTGGTGTTTGTCACATTCAGGGTTTTTGGGATTCTTTTAAATATGGATTCTTGAAAATACTTTTTTTTGGTAGTCTCGTCTACCAAATCAAATAACACACACAAACACATTTTTTCTATCATGGTGATAGAAATAATATTTTATAATATTAAAAATTATATTTTCTATCCTCTAACCATAAACATAATCTTCACACAAACATTTGAAACCCACAATGTATAGGCAAAAATTGTTTTGGCATTATAGGAAGTGAACTTACTACCCTATGATGATTTATATACTGTATGCAGCATACGTTGACCATTAGCAATTGATTAAGGTTATTATATATTTAAAATTCTTACACAAGAATTGGGTATGATAGAATACACAATTTCTGCCTAATGCAATTGTCATCATATATTAAACCACTCTCTTAATCAGACATGACAGCTTTTGTTTAACAGGCTATTTAGAAGATAATACACTTTAAAACCACTGAAGCTCAGAATATGTTTCCATGGAGATGTGGTTTTGGCAGTCTTCTAAGGCCTTTACAGTTTAACTAAACATAGAAGCTGCAATGTACCTGTTTTATGGACGTTTAATACCTAAGACATGGTTATCAGACACAGTATTAATGTTTTTGAACCGCAATCTCATACTTTGATATTTTAAAGCCACCTCAAAACAGATGGGTCCAGATTTCAGCCTTTGATAATCTTGAATTCTAAAACAATACAATTTTAGACAATAAAACACAACTACAACATGCAGTGACAGATTTTTACAGAAAAGGAGCAATGCTATATCATCCTGACAATATCCTGGTTTAAAAATAAATATTGTTGGTGCAGCAAAATGGTTAATCAGCTTCTCCACCAACTTTTGGAGGCAAAAACATTGTTTACTTCACCTACAGAAATCCTTCTTCCCTTCACTGCCATCTTGGATCTGTTCTCATGAGGCTCTGCAGTGCACCTGAGGCTCTGCTACATGCCTTGTTTGGTTCAAGAACAAAATTCACAAACATGGGCAAATAAATTCAATTACCCTAGCTATATATCTCCACGAATGTCACCGGGGAGGAAACTGAATGTTGATCTTACGATTCGATTGGCTCGCCAATGAATGTAATAGCATTACATAATTGAATGAGTGGAAAACCGACAGGGCAAACAGAGGCAGGATGTTAAATATGAACTATGCTCACATATGATATGCCATGAGGAACTCTGAAGGTCAGGGGCAGGAGCTGAGAGCACAGTCTGTCATGAAATCACCCAGTTTTTGTTTGGACTGCAAAGATAAACTGATGATGTCGACATTCTGTAAATTATTATTGCAAAGTAAAAAATGGTTAACACTTTACAAAGAGGCTCTACACATTAACATTATTGAATACATTAGGTTTCATAAACTATCAATGAAAAATATTTTAACAGCATGCAGTATATTAATATTGCTAAATGCTAATTTTTTAAATGTTTATTGTTAGTTTATATTAATTCATATTAACTAATGTTAAAATATTTACAACTTTCGATGTTTAATTTCATTAGTATGTGCAGAAATTGTGGAAAAGGTTAGAAAGTAACATTAAACAAGATTAATAAATGCAGTAGAAGTATTGTTTATTCTTAGTTCGCGTTAACTATTGCTTTTCCAAATGTTTAAACCTTATTGATAAGGTTTAATTCTGCAACACCTGCTTTCCGACACTCTCGCGTGTTAGAAATGTGAGAACTTGTATTGCGAACTCCCAGTTTTGTTCATCGGTTAATAATTATTTGGGTAAATATCACATTTTACACAAAATGCTTATAAATTACATTATATATGTGTTCACAAGAGCTGTATGTTAAAAGTGAGTGCTTGTTATTGATCATTTTTTAATAAAGTATATGGATTTCATGTGTGGAGTTTGACCATGTTTTGGCACACATGTGCATTTAAATTTTGTATTAATCATATCTTATTTAATGATTTAGAACCCAGAGTGGTTTCCAGTTTAGTGAATAAGTGTAATATGTGTTAAAGGTGAAAACATGTGTAATGAGAATTCCATTGTTTAAATTGTTTTCCATGTCTGGTTAAAAAAAATTGAAAATAATAATAATAATAATTCTGTGAGTGATTTAAGCATGTGTTAAAGTCATAAAATGCTTTGAGTGAAATAAGCATGTGTTAAATGCATACAATTATTTGAGTGATTTAAGCATGTGTTAAATGCATTAAATGCTTTGAGTGATTTAAGCATGTGTTAAATGCATTAAATGCTTTGAGTGATTTAAGCATGTGTTAAATGCATAAAATGCTTTGAGTGATTTAAGCATGTGTTAAATGCATAAAATGCTTTGAGTGATTTAAGCATGTGTTAAATGCATAAAATGCTATGAATGATATAAGCATGTATTAAGGTGATGTATGCTGAAGCATATGGGTAGGCTAATACCCTGTTTGTATTTTCTTTTGACATTAGCCTCTACCGTATTTCATAATTATTTATTTTTTCATTCTACTGTTCCATTTTGCTAAATGCATCATTATTCTAAAAAAAAAAAAAAAAAAAAAAAACAATACCCTATTGACTGCTGTTTTTTTTTTTTTTTTAAATGAAACCCCAAAAATATATTTTTGTATTCTGTTTAGATATTATTATATATTAAGAGAGAGAGAGAGAGAGAGAGAGAGAGAGAGAGAGAGAGCTCTGTTTAAAGTGACGATAACACTTTGCAATACGGTTCCGTTCATAAGTTAATGCATTAGGTATCATGAACAAACATACAGTATTTTTACAGCATTTAAAAAGCTTTGTTAATGTTGGGTTAATAGAAATACAATTGTTCATTGTTAATGCTTGTTAGGTCATACTGCATTGACTAATTGACATTGGCTTTAAAAGTATTGTAGTGTTACCAAAGTAACTCTCAAACTGTTTACCCCAGAAACAGGTGGTATTCAGAGTTACTCAGAATGACATGCAAAGTAAACTGTGAACAGAATCCACTGTGTGTTATGATAAAGATTGTCTTAGCAGTTATTTCACAAATTTTACTTCACACCATCTGTCACTCATTTGCTTCTAATAGCAACAGCATAAAACTACACAGAAAAAAACACATAATACACTACAAACATGCTAACCAGATGGAACAGATTTCAACACACCAGTTCTTGTCATACATAATATGACAGCTTGTCAATAAGAAAGTGATATTCATTTGATTTTAATTGCCACCTAGCATTTTTAATTGCTAGGTGGCAATTGTTTGCTTCATAAATAATAAACTATGACACACACGCACACACACACACACTTTCACGAACGCCGGTGAAGATTCCCCTATCGACCACCGGAGGTCCCCATCACCCGAATACTGACTTTCCACCATGAACTCCATTTCCCATAATCCTCGTTCTGACTCTGATTACCTGCTCACCTGTTCCTGATTTACTCAGACTATTTAAGTCACACTGTCACTCTCTATAATGGTCGAAGTCTTGTTTTGCCCTGGCTACATTACTGAGCGTTTACCATTCCTTGTCTTGATTACCTGTGTTTGACTCTGCTTTGGATATTACCGTTTATGTCTGTTTGCTGCCTGCCCTGAACCTCTGCGTTTCTGCTCTGCCTCTGATATTACTGTTTGCCTGGATTACTCGATCTACGCCTGTCTGTACTTGAGTTTGCTGTATTTAATAAACCACACATGGATCCCACTCAACCTGAGTCCTTGTTACACACACACACACACACACACACACACACACAAAGCAAAATGTATTCAAGGAGAATGCAAATTGGTTCATGAATATTAATAACTTTTACAGTAAGATGCAAGTCAGGAGAAAATGGTGGGAATTTGCAAGTCTAATTGGACTTCAGGACTTTAGGAATGGTTTGTTACACATCACAGCAAAAAGAGGTCTTCCTGCAACTGCAGGGAACAGAATATCTTGGTTACATTAGGTCTGATCAGTGTTTGTTTCCAGAGACATTAAAATAAAATTAAAAATTAAAAACTTACACATAGATTAAATAAATTATACATAAATAAATAAATGAAGAGATTCTTAAGGGTCACAGAGAGTCAGATTCACCAGTTTACATTTTGTAAAGCCTTAATGGCTCATTTTAATTTGTATAGCTCATTTTGGATTGAATTAATTTAAGAAAATGTCCTGACTGAACATCAAAGTCAAGTTGCAATGACTTAAAATCAGCCATTAAAATCAGCCATCATTTATATAACTCTAAAAATATTTATTAAGTAGTAACAAGAATTATTTGACAGTGTAATGTGAAGGTGCTAATACCAAAAAAAAAAAATGTATGTAAAGGAGCATACCACATCCAACAGCTCTTCCTCCAAGTTGACTGACTTGGTTGCGCCCTCACAAAGACCCATGTTCTGTCTACTGAAACCTATATTCTCCTTTGAGCTCTCCGCTGCCCATTTATCCTTTGCCAACCCAGTGCTAATGAAGCTTCATTTGTTGACTCTGAGTGATTAGACTTAATCAGGGCTTAATGACCTTGAGCAGTGATGATTTCTCAGGGCCAGCAAAGCCTTCTGTCATGGCATAACATGCCTAATAAATAAATCTTTTTTCATCCTTTCATTCCCTCATTGGCTGTTTTACCTGTGTATTTTCAATCGCTTTCCACTCCTAATTCATCTACAAATGAATATAAAATCAAACATTTTATCCAATCAGAATTTATTCCTTTATGCTTACAAGCAAAATGTGAAGACTGTTTCACAAATCGCATGCCCGAAGCCACGCTCCTTTGCCGAAGCAGAGTGAGTCTGAGCTCCACCTCATCAGGTCTTCAGAATTTCCACAAAATCCCTCAACACTGCAGTGAATATGCATCTAAAGTCAGATTGTCCGATTCATCAGCCAATCAGATTGATTTATTTGTTCTTGGTGGGTGTGATCTTTAGGATATGTCCCAGTCCAGGCCTTCTAGCTGGCCTTGAGTGACGCTTTAAGTGATGTACGTAATTAAAAAGCGAAGAGCACGAAATGTTGGCTGTCATCACTGCCTCATCACCATTGAGAAAGAGATCCTTATGGATTTAAAACCCTATTTAATTTATTAAACAGGAAAGTAAGACTGATTTTCACATCAAGCAAGTGCTTTTTGCATTGTTATAGCAACATCAGGAGTTTTCTAAGTCTGCTTGAATATTTAGTGTCGGATCAAGTAATCGTGTCCCCTTTTTCTTGGTATTAGACTTCCTTGGTTCTAGTTTTCATGCATGGATGTATTTTTAAAATGTCAATAGATATTATGAGTTGACTGCCACAAAATGTGTGATTGGTGTCTTATTCATTGTGAAACTGTGTTTTCTTAATGGCATGAATCGCACTGAAGGCCTAGACTTCAAATGCACGGGCCACGGCTGAACTTGAGGCAACAAATGAAAAAAGGCAAAAACTTGTTAGCCTAGGAGAGTTCTTTTACTCTAATAGGCAAGCAAAATCAGCCTATGGAGAGGAAAATATGTAAAAAATTATATGGAATTTAAAGGGAAAATATGCAATAATATCTTGCAGAAAAGGGCAATGGCATATTAAAACAATTCTGTAAAGGAATCCACTGGATATAAAGTGTAATATCATACACTTTATTATTTTTCCTCATAAAGTCCACTTATTTGGCTAATATTATATGTCTAAAAAGGTTTGTTTTCTTGAGAATACACATGCATTTCTTTAAGTGATTTGAGCTAAAGAAGCACAATTTATGATTCATTGTTTTCAGATTTTATTGCTAAATTGATATGCTATTTCAACCCAATCTTGACCAACAGTTTGGAACTTTCGGTCATTCCCCATTCAAATAGATATCAGCTGTACTTGCACAACTGAAAATAGCTACCTGGAGGGGTTATGAATATGGCTGATCTGATCTGATCTGAGAGCATGGTGCAATTTTGTTGCATTAACAAATTGCTCCATCTTTCACATTATAAGTATTTCTAAATTGAGCAGCAATTGCTTGTTCCAATATTTAATTTGTCTGGGTGTTCCAGAGCTTCGAGATTCATTATGAGCCAATAGCTTTCTAGGTAAAGCAGTCGGACAGTGAATGACATCAACATGCCAAAGAGGAGACGAGCGAAGAAATAGCACCAATCCACCATCCAGAGAAAACACATAAAGCATGACATTCAAAAAAGGTCAGCCTTTTGCTGTCTTCCATGCATAGATGGGTGAACACACACCCACACAAACTCAAGCAGGTGTGCACATAGACTCATACACACACGCACACATGCACGCACGCACACACACACACACACACACACACGCACGCACACACAAACACACTATTTTCCTCAACTTCCAGTTCACAGAATCTCTTTTCTCATTCATGCAAGAGTCTTGAGCTACTGTAAGTCCCTCAGAAATTATAAGAGTATTCACTATTCATAATCTTATTCAATTATGTGGCATATTTTCCACATATGTGGAAATGTATGGACACACTCTCCCTCAGGTTTCCTCATCAGTATTCCATGGCCATAGCATGCTGCAGTGACACTGCTGTGATATCTGGCCTCTCTTCCGCTCTGCTATGTGGTATTGGGAAAAGCTACTGAGAACTTAAAGCTTATCTGTAACAAATCACCCCATCGGAGACTGTTTGCTTTCTACTCACTTATTTGCTCTCTTTCTCCATTTCTCCCTGATGTGGTCATTCACACTCTTTTATATTGATTATCAGATTTATCTGATGACACCAAAGTAGTCTCTCTCTTAAAGGGATAGTTCACACAAAATATATACTGTATACTGCATCTCGCCCTTAAAGACAGAATACATCAGAAGTTTGCACAATGGATCTTCAGGGGCACAGTCTTTTGGATTTTAATGAAGTCACTTTTAGTACTGCATTACCTTTTCAAGAGTATCTACAGCTGCGATTTATTAGCAAATGATTTGTCGTGACTGCGTGCATACTTTCATGTTGTTCTTTTATTTATTTATTTATTTATTGTTTTTTGTAAAAGTCCTACAAAAATGATTCAGTTTATGTGAAACTGAAAAATGTGAACTAGCACTTCCCATGTTATTTTTACCTTTCTGTTGGACTGACAAGCACTTGAGTGGCTCATTTTCATTGCTGGGAAACTTTTTACCATTTTGTTGCTACACAGGTGCAGACTGCACCTGCTGTCTCTGAGTGCTGCTCTTCATTGGCCCAGATGTACCATGAAGCATCCCAGTCAGGCATTACTCAGTGTTTCCAAAAGCAACTTCTTGTGAGCTGTGTGGAAAACCATGTTTAAATCTATTTAAAACATTTGATCAGGATCAGAGTCCTGTCATTCAGAAACCCAGACTGACAGAGTGACAGGACTGTGACACATCTAGCTTGCCAGTACATATCTCATAATTCAAGATGAAATTGTACTTTTCACAAAATATCATAGCAAAGGGAATAAATAACTACATTTGGCAAAACAAATTCAACATTGAATCACTGTTGTTATTCTCACAATATATATATATATATGTATATACACACAACAGTAAGTTCTGTTCTATATGTTTTACAACTGAGATAATCACAATTATTTTTAACAGAGAAGATCACTTCTCTAACTAAATAAGCTAAACTAAGCAAACACAGGAATCAGTGTCTTTAACTCTGGACCAGCTGCCAAGATTTAGACCATTTCCTTTTCCACAGTAGTGGAACAGTAGTTTGTTCTCTTGCCCCTGAATCAGTGCCCTGTAAATAGGCACTCACAAAAGGATGTTTCTCTCCATTTGGTTGACAGTCTGAACTGTGCTCCAGGCAGTGACCAGGACAGAAATTGTAATACATTCTTGGAGGAGCAATAATCTCTCTCATTTTAATATAATTAAATAACTTTTTAAAACAATGTGCAATAAAGTATTAATAGCCAACATAATCTGCATTACAGATACATTTGATTTGCCATAATGTAAACGTTAAACCTTTGACACTAACATGTTGTAATGTAGTGGTAGACTCTTGTAGCAAGACTTTCAACTTGCAGCATCAAGTCTGCTCCACTTTGCAGCTTATTCTGGCCAAGAACCACCACTCAGATAGGATAAGAATGTTTGACTGACATGAAAATTTACCAACCAAATTTTGTTTTGTTTTACTTAGGAGGTTTACATAAACTACTTTGGAACATTCACAGCAAATGCATTTTTGATTCAGTCTGCACTTTTTCTATGTAAACATGCTCTGGAACGGATGTCCATTGCAGCGCAACTCATGTTTTTAAGATGGGATGACAAGTTAAAAGTACTTTAGATTCTTCTAAACTAGAGGTCAACCAATAGGTTTGCCACCTCTGCCCCGATCAATGACTGAAAAACATATTGCTGGCCATCGTAATAGAAATTAAACTTATTTTGTATAATTGTTTACTCCTTGTTTGATTTGGAAGTTATCACATATGGTATACTGCAAATAATTCAATAAAATAATAACATCAATAAACAAAAGAAAAAACATTTTAGATTATTTTTGAGAAAAGCGTTTAATTGTAATAAAATTCCATCAAAATAAAGTAGTGCAAGTACAATTTTTTACAAAAAGAAAATAATAGTATAAGTATATGTGTGTGTGTGTGTGTGTGTGTGTGTGTGTGTGTGTGCGTGCGTGTGTGTGTGTGTGTGTGTGTGTGGGTGGGTGGGTGGGCGGGTTTGGGGGACTTTTTTTATGTTACAAACTGGTAATTCTAATGTAAAAATCATCATGTTTATGGCGAGTCCTCATAACGATAGCCAACGCTTGTGTGTGTGTGTGTGTGTGTGTGTGTTGTGGGGTGCATGGGGTGCATGTGTGAGGACCCACCAGTTTTTATCAGGACTGTCTGACACACTGCAAGTTGCTCCTGTTATTACTGGCCTCTACACATGCACTCAGCTCTCACCTGTGGCTCCTAGAAGCTGTTACATGCGCAGCGGCCACACCCCGGTAAACTGCGGACAGGCGGGCTAAACCAGGGGAGGGTAGCCGGTGGGTCTTGGCCCACGGTGATTCTTTCTCGGGATATACCTGTCCCAGCATGTGAAGTCTGTTTCGGCTGGACGAGCGGATGAGGACATTGTGGACCCAACGGTCTTTCAGGCGATACAGCGACATGTCCGTGGTACGCGAAGTGCAGGATGAGGTACAAAGGATATCCTGGTCAACCACTGTGCCCTGCGCCCAGTGCCATCTTCAGACGTCTTGACTCTGTCTTGCCAATGAATCACGGTGGTCGCCGGGAAGAGAGAGTGAGGCCGATGCTGCACAAGTCTTCCTCACTTTAATCCAATTCACGCGCGAGTCAACTTTGTTGCCATCACCCCCCCCACCCTTAAAATTCCTGCGATGTGGGTGACCGACCTGCACGTAGGCGGCCCAGGGCAAGTGGTCGCTCTCTGATGGATTTGAAGCAGCAGTGGAGTTCGGCAGCACCCTGAGTGACTGAGCAGCCCTATTTAGGGTCGCACTGCTCACCTCCCAGCCGGAGGAAGGGGCTAGAAAAGGTGCCCTAAAAATTGTCTGCTTCACTACCCGCCCAGCTGACCGCGGCTGCCGGGATGTAACTCCGCGGTCGAAAAACTAAAAAAACTATAAATGAAAGAACCAGAGGTGTTATTGGAGATGTTCTGGTCACGGTCGGAGCATGGAATGTTCGTTCTCTTTTAGATGATACAAGGACCAGCCGGCCTGTGAGGAGAACCGCGTTGGTGGCCAAAGAACTGAAACGTTACAGGGTGGACATTGCAGCTCTTAGTGAAACTCGCCTGCCGGAGGAGGGACAACTCAGCGAAGTTGGCGCAGGCTACACATTCTTCTGGAGTGGTCGCCCCAAGGACGTGAGATGCGACGCAGGAGTTGGCTTTGCCATCAGTAATGAGCTTATGCGCAAGCTCAGTTCCACACCAAAGGGCATCAACGATCGACTGATAACGCTGAGATTGCCGCTCACTGGAAAGAAGTATGCTACTCTCATCAGCGTCTACGCACCCACCATGACAAGCACTGACGAGATCAAGGACAAATTCTACGAAGATCTGCATGCTCTCATCGTGTCGGTGCCCAAAACGGACAAGTTGATTATTCTCGGAGACTTCAATGCTCGAGTGGGATCAGACTATGAAACCTGGAGTGGAGTTGGTCGACATGGTGTCAGAAACTGCAACAGCAATGGACTGCACCTCCTGAGGACCTGCAGCGAACACAATCTTCTCATCACCAACACTACGTTCCGTCTACCGAACAGGAACAAGACGACTTGGAAGCACCCACGATCGCGCCACTAGCATATCCTGGATTATGTCATCGTCCGAAAGCGTGACAGACAGGATGTCAAAGTTACAAAGGCCATGTGCGGTGCCGAATGCTGGACGGATCATCGCCTACTCATCTCCAGAATGAATCTGAAGATTCAACCTCCACGTCGTCCACAAGGAAAAAAGGCATTGCGGCGGCTAAATGTGCATGGACTCCAAGAAAACATGGTCAGGCAAACCCTGGAGGAACAAATCAACGGGAAGATGAAAGAGCTACACCCTGAGAATACTGACGTCGAGGAATCCTGGATCTCTTCGCAACGCCATCTACTCGACTGCTATGGAAGTACTTGGCCCCAAGCAATGGAGCCATCAGGACTGGTTCGATGAGAATGATGCAGAAATAAAGGAGTTACTGCGGCAGACTCCACAAGGCCTACCAGCTCCACAAGGCCTACCAGTAGGACAAGTCTATTGCGCGGAAGACTGATTTTAATCATATTCGTCGCAGAGTACAATGCAAGCTAAGAGAGATGGAAAACTCTTGGCTGCTGAAGAAATCAGAAGAAATCCAAGGCTTTGCCGATCACGTAGACATGAAAAAAATTCTTCAATTCAATCAAGGCTCTCTACGGACCTCAAGCGGTGGGCACTTCTCCTCTTCTCAGCACCGATCGATCCACTATCCTCACAGAAAAATCACAGATACTACAGCGATCAGATGCGATTCTGCCGGAGATATACAAGAATGGCGGCATCCAGCTCCTCTGGCGATTGACTCAGCTTTTTCAAGAAATTTGGATGCAGGGCCAAATTCCTCAGGATTTCAAAGACGCAACCATCATCCATCTTTACAAAAAGAAAGGCAATCATCAAATCTGCGACAATCACAGAGGAATTTCACTCCTGAACATTGCTGGCAAAATCCTGGCCAGGATTCTTCTCAACCGCCTTACAACACATCTGGAATCAGGCCTTCTGCCCGAAACACAATGCGGCTTCCACAAAGAACGGAGCACCGTGGACATGATCTTCGCAGTTCGTCAACTCCAAGAAAAATGTCAGGAGCAAAATGTCAGTCTCTTCACAGCATTCATCGACCTCACAAAAGCCTTCGACACTATAAACAGAGATGGCCTATGGAAAATCATGCGGAAATACGGCTGTCCAGACAAATACATTCAAATCGTCCGCGGACTACACGATGGTATGCTCGCCCATGTTATCGACAATGGTGTCGCTTCGGAACCCTTTCCTGTCACCACCGGAGTTAAACAAGGATGTGTTCTTGCTCCAACACTCTTCAGTCTCGTTTTCTCCGCAATGTTGTGGGACGCCTACAAAGACGAGAACCCTGGCATCAAACTCCGTTACCGCACAGATGGGAAACTGTTCAACCTGCGAAGCCTTCAAGCAGTGACAAAGGTCTCCTTTGAACATGTGCGCGAGATGCTCTTTGCCGACAATTGTGCTCTTAATGCCACCACTGCGATGGATATGCAAAGAAGTTTGGACTTGTTCTCCGCCGCCTGTGACAACTTCGGACTAGCAATCAGTACAGAAAAGACAGTTGTGATGCATCAACCTGCTCCTGGCACACCCTATGTAGACCCAGTATTGAGCATCAACAATCAAGTTCTATCTGCCGTCGAGAAATTTACCTATCTTGGAAGCACCGTCTCTCGACACGTGTTGATCGACGATGAAGTTATTTCCCGAATCTCAAAAGCCAGCTGCAACTTCGGACGCTTACGCTCATCTGTTTGGAATTAACTTGTCTGTGAAGTTACGGATGTACAAGGCCGTCGTCCTGTCCTCCATGCTGTATGCTCGGAAACATGGACCGTCTACCAACGACACGCCAGGAAACTGAACCACTTCCATCTCAATTGCCTGCGGCGCATCCTCAACATCACGTGGCAGGACAGAATCCCGGACACTGAAGTCCTGGAGAGAACGAATCTACCCAGTGTCTTTACAATACTGAAACAAATTCAGCTGCGCTGGAGTGGACACGTCGCACGCATGTCGGACGAGCGATTACCAAAGCGCATCTTCTATGGAGAACTGGAGAATGGAGCTGGAGAATGCGGGCAAAAGAGATGTTACAAGGATACGCTGAAGGCAACACTCAAGGATTTTGGGATTGACCCCAACAACTGGGAAGTAAACACGCAGGATCGCAACGCCTGGAGTACTGCTGTAAAATCAGGAGCCACCAACTTCAAAGCCAGTTGGATTGCTGCAGCCAAAGAAAAACGACAAAAAATGAAAGGAGGAACCCGAATCCCAATTGCTACTGCTGCTGCACCGCTTCCGGTTTGCCCCCACTGCAACCGGACATTCAGAGCACGCATTGGGCTGGTCGGACACTTGCGCGTTCACCAACGACACAATGTTGCCGATCAATGAACATATCTTCCCTTCCCCTCCCCTACCCTACGATGGTGACGAAAGCTGGTCTTCTTCGAAAACGAAGGATGAACTTCTGTGTGTTTGTGTTCAGGTTTAACTTAGTATTCACTTATTTTGTCCCCAAGTAGTTTTCTTGAGTTTTCTTGAGGAAAGGGAGCGCGTTGTGGCGTTTTGTATAGGGACCCCTAGTGTCACTACATCGACACAACGCTGAGTGAGTGACAGATAAGGAACGTCCTGGTGACTTTCGTAACCTCCGTTCCCTGATGGAGGGAACAAGACAGTGTGTCCCTCCTGCCACAACACTGATCCAAGATGGCGGCGCGGTAGCACGCAGCGGCCACTCCGGATCCACAATGGTGCTATTTTTGTTAAAAAAGCCCGACTTTTGCAACACATGGACATCGGAGCAACCAGTGTTTGTGTCTACCATCGCCAGACACTACTGAAATATAAGACTCATGCAAAAACCAAGCTGCATGATGACCTGCAGGAGGCGCTATGCGTACTCGGCTTGCTTCGGAGACCAGGCCTCCAGCCCTCGGCGTCGCCTGATGCCGGTGGCCGGGAGAGGACGTCGTAAGCGGTGTACTGAAAGCGAAGCGCGGAAAGAGGGCGGGGGTCCATGCTAGGCTAAAACAAACCCTAGCCGGCCGGCTCTCCCGTCTATCCTGCTCTCAAATGTTTGCTCCCTGGACAATAAACTGGACTATATCCGACTCCAGCAGGCTACGCGGCGTGAGTTTAGAGACTGCTGCGTCTTTGTTTTCACGGAGACGTGGCTCAGCGACAGAGTTCGGATGCCGCCATTCAGCTAGACGGGCTCGCCTTGTTTAGTGCCGACAGAAATACAGCTCTCTCGCGGTAAGACTTCGCGGTGGTGGCTTGTGTGTTTACATCAACACGAATGGTGCAAGAACTCTATGCTAGTCTCTAGTTACTGTTCATCGCTGTTGGAGCTTGTGACTGTTAGATGCAGACCTTTTTATCTACCACGGGAATTCACCACTGTTTGCATAACCGAGTTTACATTCCCCAAGCTAACGCTAAGGAAGCTCTGTGAACTGTATGGGGCTATGAGCGAACTGCAGAGCGCTCACCCCGACGGACTGTTTATTGTGGCCGGAGATTTCAACCATGCAAATCTCAAGACAGTGCTCCTAAATTCCATCAGTATGTGGACTTTGCAGCGAGAGGCTGAGCGGCTTGATCTTGTTTACACAAACATCCCAGAAGCGTGCCGGTGGAGCCCGCCCCCACCTCGGCTACTCAGACCACATCTCTGTTATGTTAATTCCAGCATACAGACCGCTCGTCAGGCGCACAAAACCGCTTCAGAAGCAGGTGAAAACCTGGCCAGCAGGAGCCATCTCTGCTCTTCAGGACTGTTTTGAGTGTACTGACTGGCACATGTTCAGGGAAGCTGCAACATATGGCGATTCTACCAACTTGGAGGAATACACAGCATCAGTGACCAGCTACATCAGCAAGTGCATTGATGATGTCACTTTCTCAAGACCATCACCACACGCTCCAACCAGAAGCCGTGGATGACTGCAGAGGTGCACGCGCTGCTGAGGTCCGAGACTCCGCCTTCAGAGCAGGCGATAAGGCAGCCCTAAGAACAGCTAGGGCCAAACTGTCACGGGCAATCAGAGAGGCAAAGCGCACGCGCCCAGAGAATCCACAGTCACTTCCAGGACAGCGGTGACACGCGGCGCATGTGGCAGGGCATCCAGGCCATCACCAACTACAGGACAACATCAGTTGTCTGTGACAAAGATGCCTCCCTTCCAGATGCGCTGAACGACTTCTACGCTCGGTTTGAAGTGCAGAACGACGTGATGGTGAGGAAGTCCACCCCTCCTCCCAACGACCAGGTGCTCTGTCTTACCACGGCAAATGTGAGGAAAACTCTACGTAGAGTCAACCCACGGAAGGCTGCTGGACCAGACAACATTCCTGGCAGAGTGCTCAGAGGATGTGCAGACCAGCTAGCAGATGTTCTTACCGACATCTTCAACATCTCTCTGAGCAGCGCCGTCGTTTCAACGTGCTTCAAGGCCACCACCATCATCCCCATGCCAAAGAATTCTTCAGTGTCCTGCCTCAACGACTACCGTCCCGTCGCACTTACACCCATCATCATGAAGTGCTTCGAGAGGCTCGTCATGAGGCAGATTAAGACCCAGCTGCCCCCTCACTAGACCCACTGCAGTTTGCGTATCGTTCTAACCGTTCAGCGGACGATGCCATCACCACAACCCTCCATCTGGCCCTCACCCACCTAGACAATAAGGACTCATACGTTCGAATGCTGTTCATAGATTTCAGCTCAGCATTCAACACAATCATTCCCCAGCACCTGATTGGAAAGCTGAACCTGCTGGGCCTGGACACCTCCCTCTGCAACTGGATCCTGGACTTCCTGACTGGGAGACCTCAGTCAGTCGGATCGGGAACAGCATCTCCACCACCACCACACTGAGCACTGGGGCCCCCAGGGCTGTGTGCTCAGTCCACTGCTGTTCACTCTGCTGACTCCACGACTGTGCAGCAATGCACAGCTCGAATCACATCATCAAGTTCGCCGATGACACGACCGTGGTGGGTCTCATCAGCAAGAACGACGAGTCAGCATACAGAGAGGAGGTGCAGCGGCTGACGAACTGGTGTAGAGCCAACAACCTGTCCCTGAATGTCGACAAAACAAAAGAGATGGTTGTTGACTTTAGGAGAGCACAAGGTGAACACACTCCGCTGAACATCGACGGCTCCTCTGTGGAGATCGTCAAAAGCACCAAATTCCTTGGTGTTCACTTGGCGGAGAACCTCACCTGGTCCCTCAACACCAGCTCTATCACCAAGAAAGCCCAGCAGTGTCTCTACTTTCTTGAAGGCTGAGGAAAGCACATCTTCCAACCCCCATCCTCACTACATTCTATAGAGGGACTATTGAGAGCATCCTGAGCAGCTGCATCACTGCCTGGTTTGGGACTTGCACCGTTTGGGACCGCAAAGCCCTGCAGAGGATAGTGAGGACAGCTGAGAAGATCATTGGGGTCTCTCTTCCCTCCATCAAAGACATTTACAAAAAACACTGTATCCATAAAGCAACCAGCATTGTGGGCGACCCCACACACCCCTCACACAAACTCTTTACCCTCCTCCCGTCTGGCAAGAGGTACGAAGCATTCGGGCCCTCACGGCCAGACTGTGTAACTAACTTCTTCCCCAAGCCATCAGACTCCTCAATACTCAGAGACTGGTTTGACACACACGTGTCCTGAGTTGCACTTTAATTACTGTCACTTTATAACTGTCTGCTACCTCAATAACTGCTATGTGCATAGAACATTATCTCATAGTATGTTATGTTTACATTTTAGAAACTGTCATCTTTTTGCACTACTGAGTACTGGTCGGAGCTGCACTGTCTATTGTCCTGTTCATTGTCAGAAATTTGTTGTACTGTCCTGTACTTTTTGCACATGTTTGCACGTGCACTTTATATAGGTATATGTAGGTTTTTTTATATAGGTATTTTATTTCGTTGTGTTGTCTCATGTGGTCCTGTGTTGGTCCTTTGTTGTTTTTATGTAGCACCATGGTCCTGGAGGAACGTTGTCTCGTTTTGCTGTGTACTGTACTAACTGTATATGGTTGAAACGACAATAAAAACCACTTGACTTGACTTGACTTGACTTGAACAACCCGCTGAAATGGCCGGGACCTTGTCTAGGCTTCTCAGCACAAAACCTGAATGACCGATAGTGGATTTTGCCAATACCCATAACTAAAGTGGTGGTAAAGGCTGATAACTGATTAATCTGCAGTTTTTTTAAATCAATTTATAGAAAGTAAAAAAAAAAATGTCTAATTCTTTCCTTATAGGCACAGACATTCATACTGTAGAGGCTACAAAGAGTCCAAAATGAATAAAATCCCAGATGTAGTTTATTGTAGAGTAGAATTATTATTTAGTCTGTGTAGTCTCATGTGGTTCTGTGTTTGCCCTATGCAGTTATATGTAGCACCATAGTCCTGGAGGAACGTTATCTTGTTTCGCTGTGTACTGTACTAACTGTATATGGTTGAACTTACATCAGCTTCTTCCTTGCTGAGCAGCCTTTCATGGTTATTTTGAAATAGGACTCGCTTTACTGTGGATATAGATACTTGTCTACCTGTTTCCTCCAGCATCTTCACAAGGTCCTTTGCTGTTGTTCTGGGATTGATTTGCACCTTTTGCACCAAACTACGTTCATCTCAAGGAGACAGAATGCATCTCCTTCCTGAGCTGAATATTTGCATGGTCCCATGGTGTTTATACTTGCATATTATTGTTTGTACAGGTGTATGGTAAATTCAGGCAAATAGAAATTTCTCCCAATGATGAACCAGACTTGTGGAGGTCCACAATTTGTTTTTTGAGGTCTTGGCTTATCCATGATGTCAAGCAAAGAGGCAGTGAGTTTGAAGGTAGGCCTTAAAATACTTCCACAGGTACACCTCCAATTGAGTCCAATTAGCCTGTCAGAAGCTAATTGGATAATTGCCAAAAGGCTTGACAGCACCACACCCGACCGCCTTTGTCTCCCCAGCGGCGATGTTTACACACTGCACCAGGTACTCATT
Source organism: Xyrauchen texanus (assembly GCF_025860055.1). NCBI lineage: Eukaryota > Metazoa > Chordata > Actinopteri > Cypriniformes > Catostomidae > Xyrauchen > Xyrauchen texanus. Next base: position 36,242,017 of record NC_068288.1, read on the forward strand.
TTAGGCTGAGTTGACCTAGGGGAGGCCCGGGACCGGTTCAGATAATCGTCACTGGTGTTGGCCATGAGCAGGAATCGAACTCGGGTCGCCAGGTTCGTAGCGCAGCGCGCTAACCGCTACACTACCGTGTGCGCACGCACCCGCGCGCACGCACACACACACACACACAAAAGGTTAAAAGGTTAAAGGAAAAAATTTAAGTTATTTTATATGTATGTAACTGGTGGCTTTTAGAGCTTATCTGTGGTATCATTTTGTATTTTGATAGACTTACTCCTGTCTTTGGACCCGAAGATTTTATTTAGATCAATTTATTTAATTATTGATTTAAATTGTGTTTCCTGGGAGCTGCCACCGTTACAAGTGTTAACAGTATGAAGGTAAAATTGTGCCTAAAAGATTTGCATGCGCAGAGTAGATTTGTGAAAGCATGAATCGCAACATTGCAAGAGTAAAATTGCATATGCACAGTTTTGTAAAGGTGTAAATCGAGTTGCAAGCGTAAGAAAATGTAACTCATGTGTTGTTTATCAGTAATTGCTTATTAACACAAAGTACATTTGGTGTGTATTCTTCTGACTCCCTTTTATTCATGCTTATGCTTTTGACACTGTTTATCTGCCTTAACATGGCCAAAAACACTGCAAACCTGCAATTAGTGAGTGATATGTAAGCAAAGAAAGGGTGTCATGCCACAGCAAAACTGATTGACCCTGTAGAATCAGTCTGTATGTGTAAAATAAACTACTGCAAATATGTAAATGACTTGTGTTTGTGGCATAAATATTTTCCATAATTAATCCGATATACACTGTTCTGTCTTCCCTTAGTTGCAATCACACTTTTGGCACAAATCTCTCACTGAAAAGAGTTTTGCAAGCGCGAGGGGGAAGGGGGTATACCTGCTACTAACCAATCAAATTAGGTTTTTGTTGACCAGTTTACTCTGACCTGATTGCTGTAATAACGTGGCAGACAGCTTCTTTATATGACACAGCATCGTTCCTCTGGGTAGACTATCTCTCCTCTCTTAAATACTATACTGAAATATTAATACATACACATTCTTTTATTGCAAGTGTTGATATGAGCTGACACCATTTACTGATATAAATCTCAATCTGGTGTTCAATTGTTCCTTCTTGTCATGCTTTAATTACTTTTAATTATCATTGTCAGGGCAAATGGATGGATGGATGGAACTTGCTAGTTAGAACTTGCTTTTTAGAACTCATTCTAAAAAACTAAATGAATCAAGTAATCTATCTATATATATATCTGTTCACAGAGTTTTATATTGCTTACTTTATTAATTTGTTTTCAAGCATGAGTTCTGTGATACCAGTTAATTCCATCTATTCACCAAAATGCCTTTTGTGTTGCTATTCATGACACCCTTTCTTTGCTTGCTTATCGCTGATTGCAGGTTTTTGGCCATGTTTAGGCACATAAACAGTGGCAAAAGTTTAAGCAATAAAAAAAGGAAGTCAGAGGAATACACACCAAACTTACTTTGTGTTAATATGAAATTACAGATTCACAACACATGAATTACAGTTATGCAAATCATAACAAATGCTTTTCTTACACTTGCAACTTGTATTATACCTTTACAAAATGTTCTGTGTGCATGTAATTTATTTTTACGCTTTCAATTTGATTTACACTTTCACAAATCTTACGCTGTGCATGCACATTTTTATATCAGGCTTGTAACTTAAAATCTTACTCTGCACATGCAAATCATTTAGGCACTATTTTACCTTCATAGAACAGCCCCTCAGTTGTACAAAAAATAGACGGGCGCAGTACATTTTCAAAATATGGCACTGCAGGCTCTGCAAACGTTTGTATAGAAAACACTAAAGAAATTGGCTGAAATGTGTGTGGACTTAAGTGACAAAAGTGACAAAGTACTGATTATTTTATAGACAGAAAACACAGCAGTAAATACAATTCTCAGCTAGTTTATTTGCTACAAAAGTTCTCACACTTTTTTAAAGATTTAAAACTACATCCCTGGCTAACAAATCCAGTCATTAGTTCTTTCTCACAAACGTATCATAATATCATTATATCAACCTTGTTAAACACAATTTTGCTTTTTGCAGACTGATAAACCTGTATATAATATAAATATCTTGAATATGCTTTTTGAACATGAACCATACTTTGTCAACCTCTGAACTAATATACCACACAAAAGGTTAGCTAATCTACCACATGCCTAGGCACTATTCTTAAAATATGCAGCAAATTTTGCAACTCCCATTGAAGATAATGGCATGCAGTTCTTGCTGGGAGGGTAATTAACACCACTCCTGCCTCCTTATTATATCTGATGTTCAAGATTATTAAGATAAATGTGAGCGCAGCCTTCTAGAAGTGCAGAGTCATGCCTGCAGTGTCTTTGCATCTCATCAATGCCCTTGGAAAGCATCTGCATTAGACTGATTTTTGACATGCGAGTGCCAAACACAACAAGCGATCAGGAATCAGTTGCAAACATCTATTGTCTTCCCTCTTCATTTATAATCTCACTGCTGTCATGAACTTTTCTGTTTGCTCATAATCCATCAGGTGAAACTCCTAATCATAAAATGGATAATACCTCATCATCTACCACAAAATGGGGTAAACAAACCTGCTTTTGAGTTAAGTTCTTTTGCACCACCTTAGCACACCTGAATATTCCAAGTCTATAGATGATCAGTGTACTAAACCAAAAGTTCAGATGCATAGTCAATTAATTGAACACACAACACTTTCCTCAGTCTGCTGAAGGTGGAAGATCTACTCTTAAATATAATGTGAAATTTAAATGGCTACTATTCCTGCACTACCATGCAAATTATTCCATCCTCACAGTGAACGCAGCTGGGTCATTTATCATGGCACGTTATTGCCCCCTAGAGCACAAACATTTTGAGCACATTGGGATGACTCATATTTTGAGTAAGGGTAGACTGAGAGACTGAGATTTAGACACCCAAGAATGAAAATTATTTAATCATTTTCTCACCCTCATGTTGTTCTAAACCTGTAGGACCTTCTTTCATCTGTGGAACTCAAAATGATATATTAAATCAGAATGTTCGGACTGATTGCCTCAGTGATCATTTAGATTCATTGCATCTTTTTTCTTACCTGAATTTAATTGTGAGGCCGTCATTCTGCCTAACACCTGCGTTAAGAACTATAAAGCAAAACATGATTTCAGATCAGTAATGCACTTCACAAGAAATTTAGGGCAGAGGGATTCAAACTTTTGGATGCTAAGGGCCCCCAAATATGACGATCCCCTTCCTAAATGTGATGGCAGCTATATATTTTAATCTAATAAATCCATTCATACTGTGTGAGACAAATAGTAAGCATGATATTAAGACAACATTGTGCTTGCTAAATTAAATAATTGGTTTTCAAAAATGGTATTCAAATATGGTTTAAAAGACATTTACTTTTTACATTCAATTTTTTCTTCTACACACTATTAGAATAATGTTACATGTATAAACCAGAAGAAAAACATTTTCAATAGAAAAATATATAAAGCCTTCAAAAGAGTAATAATGTCAAATTAAACATTTTACACCCATTTTCTCTTAAATTTTTCACGGATCCCCCAGCATCTTTTTGCACACCCCCTTAGTTTAAAAAATAGTTTGGAAACCCTTGATAAAGAGGCCCTGTGTCCTGTACAGGTTTGTGCATTTTACCACTAGATGTCACATTTGACACACTTTAATTTTTACTTTAACTGTTTTAAATCTCATTATTTATATTTAAATAAAAAATGCAATAAAAGGCAACAGCAAAACAACCACAGTATAGGTTTCGGCATCAGCTATAGTATAATTCTGTACAATTGTAAAATTTTGACCATAATTTTCAGATTTAAGCTGCAGATTAACCCAATCACAGACTTGACGATAACAAAAATACTGTTTACAAAAAAAAACTGGACACAGAGAAAAAACAGAAACACAGACTACAGCCAACATGGCTGGGAAAAACAAAAGAGCTGTGACAGGGCAAAACAACAAACATATACAAACTAGACTAAATAACAAAACCCGAACATACCCGAACAGGGAGGACTGGACACGAATTTGGCAAATAGACCAGAAAATATTACTCAATCCTACCGACACAGAACAGAAAGTGGAGTAAACTACAACAATCTGATACAGACAAGAAAACACAAGTGGAATATAAAGGGAAGAAAATGAGGAGGGCATGTGGGTCAATCAAATAAAATTAGACAGATAACAGGGCAAACAAGGGGGCAGGGTAGTCACTAAAGACAACACACATGGCCATGAAAAACCTAACAAAGCCATGTTCACTCACACAACAAGAGACACAACAGAATGAACAAACTATACAATATAATGACAAATGTCAGAATCCTGCCACAACAGTAAAAAACAAGACTATGGCAGGATCCTGTAACTACCCCCTCTCAAAGGGATGACTTCCAGACATCCCAAAATGAACATACAAGAATAAATAAAAACAAAAACAAGAACCAATACATGTTCAGGCAGAGGGGACTGGGCTAGAGGGACAGACTAAGGTATGAGGTGGGGAGAGAGGGACAAACCAGGGTGGCACTGGCGGGACAGACCAGGACAGGGCAAACCAGGACAGGAAGGCATAAACAGACAAGGGAGGCGCAGACAGTACCAGCCAAGGGGTGGATGGTGGGGATACCAAGGGGGAGGCTTAAAGGTGGTAATGGGAGTATGTGGTTGAGGTCAGGCAGGCTCAGGACAGGGGTGTGGTCAGGAAGCAGCAGGCTCAGTAGACTCTGGAGTATTCGGCAGGGAGTGATGTTGGTGCATGCTGTCTCCTCTTCCTCCTCTTATTTTCTGCCACAGATTAGCTGCCAGAAACAGGACCCCCAGGGTCCCAAGAAGGCCAAAAAAACCCCATAGACTTGTCAAGACCACAGAGAAACAGAATCTTTAAGACAGTTCACAAGACTGAAACTAGAATCTATGTTCTGGGGAGTCGACCTCTACTGGGTGAGAACTGGGCGAAGTTGTAGACCTATTGTGGATGCGTGGACTGTCTGCTGGGTTCAGCTTGGTCAGAATACTGTCAGGTTTTAGCTGCAGATGAACCCAATCACAAACTTGACATGAACAAAAATACAAAAATCAACACAAAAAACTGGGCACAGGGTAAAAACAGTAGTCTAGACTACAGCGAACAGGGCTGGGAAAACAAAAGACTTAATAACAAATCAATGGGAAAAAATTAACAGTGATGGGACGTTTGATACTGATTCTTCAAAGCTTTTGTCAAAGAAATTACACACTTTACATTGAAGCACTGTGTCAGAGCTTAATTAGTTTAGCCAAAAGCATGTGATCAATGACGTCCAAACCTTCGTTCAGATGAGGAACACGTGACTGCTTCAGTTTCTAGTTAAAAAGAGTGCAAAGCCGGCCGGCGCACTTGACTTTAATTTGAGGAAGTTGCGTAGTGACACTGAGTGCTTTAGTAAAGATAAATGGAACCAGCAAGGAAGAAGGGACGTTCTGAAATTTGGGCACATATAACTTGTATCAACAAATAAGGTATATGATATTATTATCTAAATATTATGTCAATTTTTGGTTTGTTATTTCATTATTATTAAATAAATTAAATAATATCATTAATTGTATAAGTAGCCTATATATTATGATGTATCATTCTTTTTTTTTTATCCTC